>NC_143146.1:38128409-38279924 GCF_059928025.1 Delphinapterus leucas | reverse complement strand
AGACACATACAGGCAAAGTGAGGTGACAGAAATAGGTATTCTGTGTAAAAGGAAATCAAAAGAAAGCCAAAGTAGCAATACCCATAACAGACAAAATAGACTTTAAAATAAAGATTGTTACAAGAGACAAAGAAGGGAAATGACATAATGATCAAGGAATCAATCCAAGAAGAAGATACAACAATTGTAAATTTATATTAACCCAACATACAAACACCTAAATACATAAAGTGAATATTAACATACAAAAAGGGAGAAATTGACAGTAACACAATAATAGTGGGGGACTTTAACACCCCACTTACATCATTGCACAGATCATCCAGACAGAAAATCAGTAAGGAAACTCTGGCCTTAAATGACAAACAAGATCAGATAGACTTTGTATTTATAGAGCATTCCATCTGAAAGCAGAAAAATACACATTCTTTTCACGTGCACATGAAACATTCATGAGGATAGATCACATGTTGGGACATAAAGTGAGTCTTAGTAAATTTAAGAAAATTGAGGGCTTCCCTGGTGGCGCAGTGGTTGAGAGTCTGCCTGCCAATGCAGGGGACACGGGTTCGAGCCCTGGTCTGGGAAGATCCCACATGCCGCGGAGCAGCTAGGCCCGTGAGCCACAACTACTGAGCCTGCACGTCTGGAGCCTGTGCTCCGCAACAAGAGAGGCTGCAATAGTGAGAGGCCCATGCACCGTGATGAAGAGTGGCCCCCACTTGCCACAACAGGAGAAAGCCCTCGCACAGAAACAAAGACCCAACACAGCCATAAATAAATAAATTAAAAAAAAAAAAGAAAATTGAAAGGATATTAAGCATCTTTTTTAACCACAATTATATGAGAAATCAACTACCAGAAAAAAACTGCCACAAACAGAAATACATGGAGGCTAAACAATACACTACTAAACAGCCAATGGATCACTGAAGAAATCAAAGAGGAAATAAAAAAAAATACCTAGAGACACATGAAAATGAAAATGTAATAATTCAAACCCTATGGAACACACAAAAAACAGTGCTAGGATGGAAGATTTTAGAAATACAATGTTACCTCAGGAAACAAAAGCAATCTCAAATAACCTAACACATTAAACAACCAGAGAAAGAAGAACAAACATAACCCAAAGTTTGTAGAAGGAAAGAAATCATAAATATCAGAGCAGAAATAAAAGAAATAGAGGTTAAAAAAAAAAACAAGAGAAAAGATCAATAAAACTAAAAGCTGGTTCTTTGAAAAGAGATAAACCTTTAAGCAGATTCATCAAGAAAAAAAGGGAGAGGGATCAAATCAGTAAAATTAAAAATGAAAAAATAAGTTACAATGGACACCATAGAAATACAAAGGACCATAAGAGACTACTAAAAGCAGCTATATACCAACAAATTGGACAAACTAGAAGAAATGGACAAATTCTTAGAAAAGTTCAATCTCCCAAGACTGAACGAGGAAGAAATAGAAAATATGAACAGACCAATTACAAGTACTGAAATTGAATCTGTAATTGAAAAACTTCCAACAAACAAAATCCAGGAGGGCTTCACAGTTGAATTCTATCACAGATTTAGGGAATAGGTAACACCTATACTTCTGAAACTATTCCAAAAATTTGCAGAGAAAGGAACTTTTCCAAACGAATTCTATGAGGCCACCATCACACTCATATCAAAATCAGACAATGATACCACAGAAAAAGAAAAATTCAGGCCAATATCACTGGTGAACACAGACACAAAAATTCTCAGCAAGCAACAGCAAACCAAATCTCGCAATACATTAAAAGGATCATACACCATGATCAAGTGTGATTTATCCCAGGGATAAATGGATTTTTCAATATCAGCAAATAAAACAGTGTGATACACCACATTAACAAATTGTAGAATAAAAAACATAGAAACATCTCAGTAGATGCAGAAAAAGCTTTTGATTAAATGCAACATTCAAATTCAATTTATGACAAAAAGCTGTCCAGAAAGTGGGCATAGTAGGAACCTACCTCAACATAATAAAGGTCATAGGTGACAAATACATAGCTAACATCATACTCAAGGATGAAAAGCTGAAAACCTTTCCTCTAAGATCAGGAACAAGGATGTCCAATCCCAACACTTTTATTCAACATAGTTTTGGAAGTTATAGCCATGGTAATCAGAGAATGAAAAGAAATAAAAGGAATCCAAATTGGAAAATAAATAAAACTGTCACTGTATGCAAATGACATGACACTCTACATAGAAAATCCTAAAGATGTTACAGCAAACTACTAGAGTTCATCAATGAATTTGGTAAAGTCCCATAATACAAAATTAATACACAGAAATCAGTTGCATTCCTATATGCTAAAAACAAAAGGTCAGAAAGAGAAATTAAGGAAACAATCCAATTTAACATTGCAACAAAAAGAATAAAATACCTAGGAATAAACCTACTTTAGGAGGCAAAGACATGTACTCTGAAAACTATAAGTCACTGATGAAAGAAATCAAAGATAACACAAACAGATGGAAAGATATACCATGTTCTTGGACTGAAAGAATCAATACTGTCAAAATGACTATACTACCCAAGGCAATCTACTGCTTCAATGCAATCTCTATCAAATGACCAATGGCATTTTTCATGAAATTAGGACAAAAAATTTTACAATTTGTATGGAAACACAAAAGACCCCAAATAGCCAAAGCAATCTTGAGGACTAAAACAGAGTTGTAGGAATCAGGCTGCCAGACTTCAGACTATACTATGAAGCTACATTAATCAAAGCAGTATTGTACTGGCACAAAAACAAAAATATAGATGAATGGAACAGGATAAAAAAAACAGAAATAAATATAGGCACCTATGCTCAATTAGTCTATAACAAAGGAAGCAAGAATATACAATGGAGAAAAGACAGTCTCTTCAATAAGTGATGCTGGGAAAACTGGACAGCCACATGTAAAAGAATGAAATTAGAACATTCTCTAGCACCATACACAAAAATAAACTCAAAATCGACTAAAGACCTAAATGTAAGACTGTATACTATAAAACTCCTAGAAGAAAACATAGATAGAAAACACTTTGACATTAATTGCAGCAATATCTCTTTGGATCCTTCTTCTAGAGTAATGGAAATAAAAGCAAAAATAAGCAAACATGACCTAATAAAACTTAAAAGCTTTTGCACAGCAAAGGAAACCATAAACAATACCAAAAGACAACCCACAGAATGGGAGAAAATACTTGCAAATGAAGTGGCTGACCAGGAATGAATCTATAAGTTATACAGACAGCACATTCAGCTGAATCAAAAATTTAAATAAATGATCTAATCAAAAAATGGACAGAATATCTAAATAGACATTTCTTCAAAGAAGGCATACAGATGGCCAAAAGGCACAAGAAAAGATGCTCAACATCATTGATTATTAGAGCAATGCAAATCAACACTACAATGAGGTCTCACCTCACACCTTTCAGAATGGCCATCATCAAAAAGTCTACAAGTAATAAATGCTGGAGAGGGTGTGGAGAAATAGGAACCCTACTACACCATTGGTGGGAATGTAAATTGATACAGTCACTATGGAGAATGGTGTGGAGGTTCTTAAAGGACTAAAAATAGAGCTACCATATGATCCTGTGCATATATGCAGAGAAAACTATAATTCAGAAAGAAACATGCACTCTAATATTCATAGAAGCTCTATTTACATTAGCCAAGATATGGAAGCAACCTAAATGCCCATTGACAGATTTATGGATAAAAAAGTTGTGGTATATTTATACAATGGAATATTATTCAGCCATAAAAAATAATGAGATAATGCCATTTGTGGCAACATGGATGGACCTAGAGATTATCATGCTAAGTGAAGTGAGAAAGACAGAGAAAGACAAATATCATATGATATTTCTTATATGTGGAATATAAAAATATATATAAATGAGCCTATATACAAAATAAAAACAGACCCACAGACATAGAAAACAACTTGTCAATACCAAAATGGAAAGGGGGTAGGGATAAATGAGAGCTTGGTATTACCATATACACACTGCTGTATATAAAATAGAAAACAAACAAAGACCTACTGTATAGCACAGGGAACTATAAACAATATTTTATAGTAATCTATAAGAGAAAAGAAACCAGAAAAAAAAATATGTGTATATATAACTGAATCACTTTGCTGTACACCTGAAACTAACACAACTTATAAATCAATTATATTTCAATAAAAATAAATAAATAAATTTTTTTAAAAACAACAAAAAATTAAGAATAGAACTAATATATTATCTAGCTATTCCACTTCTGCACATGTATCCATAGAATATGAAAACACTAGTTTGAAAAGATATACCACATCATTATATTCATTTCAGCATTTATAATCGCCAAGATATGAAAACAACCTAACTTCCAATCAACAGATAAATGTAGAGAGAAGATTGTATACTACTCAGCTATTAAAAAAAAATATATATATATATATATATATATATATATAAACTTGCCATTTGTGACAGTGTGGATGAAACTTGAGGGTATTATGCTAGGTGAGATAAGTAAGGAGGAGAAAGACAAATATTGTATGATTTCACTCACATGTGAAACATTTAAAAAACATGTGAAACATTTAAAAAACATAAAATAAATGAGCAAGCCAAACAAAAACAAACACATAGATACAGAGAACAGAGTAGTGACCACCAGAGGAGAAGAGGGGTGGGGTGAGAGTGAAATGGGTAAAGGACGTCAACAGTATGATGACAAATGGAAACAACTTTTGGTGGTGAGCACAGCATTGTATATACAGAGTTGAAATATAATATTGTACACATAAAACTTATACAAAGTTATAAACAAATTAAAATTAATTTTAAAAATTATTTCAGGTGATTGTGCAAAACTAATGACTCTTTAACAATTATCAGCCAGTACTACAGTTCAAAATGTAAATTGAAAACACAACATGACCTTTTTTCACAATAATTTTACTTTATTTTCATGAGCAACTAGTAATTAGATGTAAAAGTTAAATAAGTATTAGAAAATAGTTATTTCAGAATAACTGATTTCATATAAGAAAAATGAAAGAACATCAATAAAGAGTAGGAAATAGATCGACAAAACTCAAAAATTCTCTTACATTGCAATAGTAACCAATTTCAAAATGTAAACACAACAGTAACAGCAACATAATCCCTTTCACTTCACCAGAACACAAGAATAGATGTGAAATCAAATTAAATGCACAGGATATATAGAAATAAATTATAAAATTTTATTGAAAAAATCTATATTTAGCAAAATACTCTAAAAACAAGATTAGTGACACTTTAAATTTTGTCAAAAAAGACAGTTAATTTCTGGAAAATTATATAGCAAACAAATTTTAGCTGTATATAAAGAGTAATGAAGTTAGAAATATGATGAGATGTTTAAATATATTATGAAATTATGGTAATTAGCAGATTTTTAACAGATATAGATATCATCAGATCTGAATGCAAAGTCTGGAAATAGACCCAGTATATATGGTGATTTGATAATAAAGGAAAGACTGCAACTTAAATGAGGAGAAAAAAGATATGCCAAATGTTGGTACTGAGAAAAGTGGATAATCTTGTTTTCACCAAAATAATTTTTAGACAGTAAATTAAAATTCTAAAACACAATTAGGATAAAATGTTCAGTAATTATTCAACAACTTGAGCTGAGAGTTGGTTTAAACATGGCAAAAAACTGATAATCTTAAATGGAAAAAAATAGTTAGAATTTAGAGGAATCATATAAAAATTGTATATAGTAAAATACAAATTAAAAATTGGAGAATATTTTCAGGAAAAGATTAAATGCTGAAGGAATTCTGGTTTCCAGTCAGCATGTAAGGAGTTTGGAAGTTGGCACTCCATTCTAAGAAGTAAAAAACAGGGCAAAGTAAAATACTCTACAACACTCCTTATATATATATATATATCACAGAAGTGAGGACACAGGGCAAATTGCTGCCCCCAAATGGGCAGAGACAGAGAGATGAATACAAAGAATCACAGCTTAGCAGCAGGTATCCAGGAGCAGAAATCTCCACTGGAATCAGTGGTGGGAAGGAAATTCTAAATTACAATTGATAAATTACTGGAGGCTCAGCGTGGACAAGTCTGAGAGTTAAAAATTTCAGGAAGACCCAAGCATAGGGGAGTCCCCACACTTTTGTGAGTTTTATATCTAAAGGTTTGAACAGGTCTTTACAGTGAATATTAGGGAAAAATCCACTTGTGCTTCCAACAGTGGGAGGGAAAATAGACATTCTGAAAAACCTAGAGCATTATGTTCTTAAAGATCTGCTCTCAAGAGAAACTATTTTACCAGAGCCTAAAATTTGAGAGATTTTCTTCAGAGCCTAACTGACCTGTGGGAAAGGAAATACCCAACTTCAGCCCCATCTAGCCATTCTGCCCATACTAAAGGAGGGTGATGGTTACTGAGAGACACTTATAATATTTATAGTCCAGAACCATAATCTTACTAGAAGACTAAGACCTAATCATAGCACTATAGACATTTTATCCTCGCTCAAAACCACCACATTATTTAAGCCATTTCTCAGCAGTTTATTTTACACAGCACCTCATGTCCATATATCAAGAAAAATAACAAGGCTACTAAAGGACAAAAACAAAAAGTGTTGAAGAGACAGAACAGACATCAAAACCAGGATCAGATATGGCAGTGGTGTTGGAATTATTAGACCAAAAATTTATAACAACTATGACTTATATGCTGAGACCTAATGGATAAGTTACACAGCATATAAGAACAGAAGGCAATGTAAGTAAAGAGATGGACATTTTAAGAAAGAATCAAAAAGAAATGCTAGACATCAAAAACTGTATAACAGAAATGGAGAATACCTTTGATGGGCACACTAGTAGACTGGATGTAGTTGAGGAAATAATTGCCAAGCTTGAGGATATCTCAATAGAAACTTCCAATATGGAAAGAAAAAAAAAAAAAACAGACAAAAGTAGAATATTCAAGAACTGGGGGAAATATACAAAAGTATATCATACATATGGGAATAACAAAAGGAGAAGAAAGAGAGAATAAAACAGATGAAATATTTGAAACAATAATTAATGAGAATTTTCCCAAATTTCTGTTATACACCAAACCACAGATTTGGGAATCTCAGAGAACACCAAGTAGGAAAATGCCAAAAAGTATACATAGTCATATCATTTTCAAATGACCAAAAATCAAAGATAAAGAAAAAAAACTTGAAAGCTGGGACAGGGGGCAGGAAATTTTACCTAGAGGAGCAAATATAAGAAATTCATCTAACTTCTCCTCAGAAAATACATAAATAGAAAATGAGTGAAGTGAAAATTTAATGTGTCCAGAGAAAAAACCCAACAACCTAGAATTCTGTATCCTGAAAAATTATCTTTCAAAAGTGTAGGAGAAATAAAGACTTACCCAAGTAATAAAAAAATGATGGGATTTGTTGCCAGTAGCCCTGACTTGCAAGAAATGTAAATATATTCCCTAGAAAGAATGAAAATAATATAGGTTAGAAATTTGGATCTATATAAAGAAAGGGAGAGTATCAGAAAGGAATAAGTAAAAGCAAAATGAAAACATTTATTCTTAATTGATCTAACAGATAACATTTTGTTTGAAATAAGACCAAAAATAGATTAGATTATGAATCCTTATGTATGTTTATATACAAGTAAGAAGAATAGCAGCAATGATATAAGGGATAGGGGGATGAATTAGAATTATTTTATTGTAACAAAGTGGTGTAGAGTTATTTGTAAGTGGACTTTAATCAGTTGTAAATGTATATTGTAAATTAGGTCAGCTGCTGAAATTGTAAATATAAAAGTATAGGGACTTCCCTGTTGGTGCAGTGGTTAAGAATCTGCCTGTCAATGCAGGGAACATGGGTTCAGGCCCTGGTTCAGGAGGATCCCACATGCCATGGAGCAACTAAGCCCATGCGCCACAGTTACTGAGCCTGTGCTCTAGGGCGTGTAAGCCACAACTACTTAGCCCACGTACCACAACTACTGAAGCCCGTGTGCCAAGAGCCCGTGCTCCACAACAAGAGAAGCCACCACAATGAGAAGGCCATGCACTGCAACCATGAGTAGCCTCCACTCGCCGCAACTAAAGAAAGCCCATGCACAGCAACAAAGACCCAACACAGCCCAAAATAAATATATAAATAAATAAATTTATATATGAAAAAAAAGTATAACTGATGTGCTAGTTAGAGACATCCAGAGAAACAACACTAATAGAATATATAGATATATATATATATTTCTTGTAAGAACTGACTCATACAGTTATTGAAGCTGATTAAATTCTATGATTTTTCATCTGCAAGCTTGAGAATAAGGAGGGCTGATGGTATAATACAGTTCTAGTCTGAAGGCCTAAGAACAAGGGGAGTTGATGGCATAATTCTCAGTCTGAGAACAAAAGCCAGAATGGGCCATTGCTCTAAGTCCTAGAACCTGAAGGCCCAATAACCAAGAGCTCCAATGTCTGGAGGCAGGAGAAGATGAATGTTCCAGCTCAAAGAGAGAAATTTACTTTTCCTCCACATTTTTTTGTTCTACTCTGATGCTCAGAGGATTGAATAATGCCCACCCACATTGATGAGGGAAGATGTTTTTTACTCACTCTACTGATCCAAATGTTAATCTCTTCTGGAAACACTCTTACAAACACACCCAGAAAAAAATGTTTTACCTGCTATCTGGATATCATTTAGCCCATTCATTGAAACAAAGTCAATGATCACAACTGATATGCTAAAAAAGGAAACAAAATAGAATATAAAATTCTCAGTTAAAACGAAAAAGGCAGAAAAAGAGTAGAAGATAAAAATCAAAACAAAGAACAAGTCAACAGATAGAAAAGAGTAACAAATAAGGTAGATACTAATTCAACTATATCAGTAATTTAAACCACATTGATCTATACACAAATTAAAAGAGATTGAAAGAGTGAATCAAAAAAACAAGACCCAACTATTTGTTGTCTAAAAGAAATACACTTTATATATAAAGACATATGAATTGAAAGTAAATGGATGGAAAAAGATATACCATACTAATACTAATCAAAAGAAAACAAGAATATCTACATTAATTTCATACAGAGTCAACTTAAAAGCAAGGAAACTCATCACGTATAGAGAACAACTTTATATTAAGATGAATGTGTATTCTTCAAGAAGACAGATCAATCCTTAATATGTATGAACCTAACAATAATCTTTAAAATTGAGTAAGCCAAAAACTGATAGAACTGCAAGGAGAAATAAACGACTGACCTATCATAGTTGGGGATTACAACATTCCACTGTCAGAAATGGACAAATGCAACAGGCAGAAAAACTGAAAGAACACAACTGAACTGAACGGCACCATTAATCAACTGCGTATAATTGACATCAATTGATTACTTCATCCAACAAAAGCATAACACACATTCTTCTCAAATTCACATGGAACGTTCACCAATCACACATCGTATTTAAAATGCATCTTAACAAATTTAAAAGTATAGAAATCATGCAATGTCTGTTCTCAGACCACAGTGGAATTAAACTAGAAATCAGTAAGAGAAAGGTAGATGGAAAACCTCCAATATTCAGAATTTAAACAACACACAAACACAGATGTCAAAGAAGAAATCTCAAGAGAAATTTAAAAATAGTTTGAACTGAATAAAAATGAAAATACAAATTATCAAAATTTGTGGGATGCAGCAAAAACAGTGCTTAAAGAGAAATTTTTATCATTGAATGCATATATTAGAAAATAAGAAACTTCTAAAATTAGTCACTTAAGATTGCACCACAGAATACTAGAAAAGAGGAGAAAATTAAATCTAATGTAAGTAGAAAAAAAAGAAATATTAAGGAGTAAAACAAATGTCAATAGATTTGAAAATAAAAATCAATGAAGAAAAATCACTGAAACCAAAAGCTAGTTATTTGAAAAGGTCAATAAAATGTATAAGCCTCTAGCCAGGCTAACTAAGAAAAAAGTGAGAGGACACATATTAGTATTATCAGAAATGGTAGAAAATTCTTTCAGATCTCAGGGAAATTAAAAGGATCATGAAGAGTACCATGAATAATTATATGCACACAAATTTGACAACCTACATAAAAATAGAATGATTTTTTTTGAAAGATGTGATCTCCTAAAACAAGGAGATACTACTGTACAACTATTAGAATGGCCAAAATCCCTCAACTAATTTTTTTCTCACACAGGTAGAAATACATCATCAGAATAGGTCTATATCTACAAAAGAAATCAAATCAATAATTAATAGCCTTCCAAAACTGAAAACATCATGCACAGATGGTTTTACTGGTGAAATGTACCAAACATTTAAGAAAGGAGTTATACCAATTCTTTCTAATGTGTGTCAGAAGATAGAAGCAGAGGTAATAATTCCTAACTCATTCTATGAGGCCAGCAGTACCCTATTACTAAAATTAGACAAAGACACTACATGAAAACTGCAGATCAATATCTCTCATGAGCACAGATGCGAAAACACTCAACAAGATATTAGCAAATCAAATCTAGCCATGCACAAAATGATTACACAGTAGAACCAAGTGGAATTTATCCAAGGTTTGCAAGACTGGTTCAACATTCTAAAATCAGTTAATGTAATCCATCAAATCAAAAGGCTAAACAAGAAAAGAATCACATGATCATATCAATAGAAGGAGAAAAAGGAATTTTCCAAAACATAACACCTGTTTATGATAAAAACTACAGCAAACTAGGAGTAGAGATCTTCCTTAACTTAATAATAAACATATACAAAAACCCTACAGTTCACATTATACTTAATGGGGAGAAACACAAAGCTTTACCACCAAGATTAGGAACAAAACAAAGATGTTTTCTCTCATGCACTGCTTTTCCACATTGTACTGAAATTTCTAATTAAAACAATGACACACTAAAAGAAAAAAAAATAGGTATACATTTTGGGAAGGAAGAAATAAAACTATCTCTTTTCACAGATGGCATGACCATCTATGTAGAGAATTTGAGAGAGTGGACAAAAGTAGTCCTGAACTAACAAGTGTTTACAGCAAATTAGCAGGATATGAGGTTAATATGGTTAAGGTAATAAGGTTAATATGAAAAGTCAATCATTTTTCTACATACCAAAAATAAACTAGTGGAATTTGAAGTTAAGAACACAATACCATTTATGTTTACCCCAAATGAAATATTTATGTTTAAATCTAACAAAACATGTGCATGATTTATATGAGGAAAGCTACATGACTCCATTGAATGAAATCAAAGGAGAACTAAATAATTAGAGAAATATTCCATGTTTATGGATAGAAAGACTCAATATTACTAAGATATCAGTCCTTCCAACTTGCTCTATAGATCTAAATGCAATTCCAATCAAAATACCAGGAAATTATATTTTTGATATCAACAAACGAAGTTTAAATTCTCTATGGAGAGGAATAAGATCCAGAATAGTCAACACAATACAGGCATATTTTTGAGATACTTTTGGTTCAGTTCCAGACCACCACAATGAAGCAAATATCACACTAAAATGAGTCACACAATGTTTTTTATTTTCCAGTGCCTATAAAAGTTATGTTTACACTGTATTGTAGTCTAATAAGTGTGCAATAGCAGTATGTCTACAAAGGCAATGTACATACCCTAGTTAAAAAAATACCTTACTGCTAACCATCATCTGAACCTTCAGTGAGTCATGGTATTAACATCAAAAATCACTTATCACCATAACAAATATAATAATAATAAAAATGTTTAAAATATATCAAGAATTACCAAAATGTGACACAGGGACACAAAGTGAACAAATCCTGTTAGAAACAGACACTGACAGACTTGCTCCATGTAGGATTGCTACAAACCTTCAACTTGTAAAAAAAATAATATTTGCAAAGTAAGATAAAGAAAAATTTTATAAAATGAGGTATGCCTGTATTAAAGAAGAAAAATTTCAGAAGACTAACACTACCCAACATCAAGATTTACTATTAATGTACAGCAATTAAGATAGTATGGAATTAGAAAAAATAGACTACTAGATCAATGGAACAAAATAGAGAGCCCAGAGTTAGACTCCCATTAATATAGTCAACTGAATTTCTTTTTTTAAAATTATTTGTTTGTTTTTACATCTTTACTGAATTTGTTACAATATTGTTTCTGTCTTATGTTTTGGTTTTTTGGCTGTGAGGTATGTGGGATCCTAGCTCCCTGACCAGGGATCAAATCCACAACCCCTGCATTGGAAGGCGAAGTATTAACCACTGGACCATCAGGGAAGTCCCTTCAACTGAATTTCAATAAAGGGGCAAAAGTATTACAATGGAGAAATGACAGTCTTTCCAAAAAATGGTAGTCTTTTAAAAAATTGGATATTCATATGCAGAAAAATGCAAAACTGTAAAACACTTAGAAGAAAATGAAGATGACCATGGGTTTGGTGATGACTGTTTTAGATTGTTCCAAAGGAGCAATCCATGATAAAAAATAATTACAAACTAGACCTCATTAAAATTAAGATGAAAAATGTTGTCTCTGCCAAAAGACACAGTTAAGATATTAAAAAGAACATAAGAAATACAGATGGCAAATAAGCATATGAAAAGATGCTCCACATATGTCATCAAAGAAATGCAAGTCAAAATAAGGAGATACTACTATATATGCTTATCTGAATGGCCCAAATCCAGAACACTGACAACAGCAAATATTGCTGAGGATGTGGGACAATAGACACTCACATAATTGGTGTTGGTACAGCTATTTTGGAAGACAGTTTGAAAGCTTCTTACAAAAATAAACATGTTCTTATCATATTATGCATCAATTATGCACCTTGGTATTTACCCAAAGAAATTAAAACCTTACACACAAACACCTTCTCTTGAATGTTTATAGTGGTTTATTCATAATTACATTATGATATTAATCATTATAATATATATGATGGGAGTCCCAGAAGGAGAAAAAAGAAAGAGGCAGAAAGTTTAATTGAAGTGATAGTGCCCCCTAAATTTTCAAATCTGTGGAAATAAATAGATATAGAAATTCAAGAAACTGAATGTAATTCAAGTATGATAAACCCAAAGGGATCCACATAAAGACACATTACAAACAATCTGCCAAAATTCAAATTGAAAAGAATCTTGAAGGTAGCAAGAGAAACGCAACTTTTTGCATATAGGGGAGCCTCCATGAAATTATCAGTGGATTTCTCAGTAGAAACTTTGCAGGCCAAAAGGGAGAGGGATAATGTATTCAAAATTCTAAAAATAATACTGTCAACAAAAAATTCTATATTGGAAAAAATCTATCCTTCAAACATGAAGGAGAAATTAAGACTCTCACAGATAAACAAAAATCAAGGGAGTTCATTACCATTAGACCTGTTCTGCAAGAAATGCTAAAGGTAGTCCTTCAGGTTGAAATGAAATGACACTAGATAGGAAAATAAAGTCATACAAAAATATAAAGTTCTCTAGTAAAGGTTAATACATAAACAAATAGTAGTAACAGGTATTATTGTAATTTGGGTCCCTTTTAATTCTTGTATAAAATTTAAACTACAAAAACTTAATAAATAACTATAAATCCATGTTAATGAATTTACAATATGTAAAGATGAAATTTGTAAATCAATAACAAAAAGTGGGGGATGAAGCTATAAAGTAGTAGAGTTTTGTAGGTGATTGAAATTAAGTTATTACACTGAACAGTTTAAAATAAAATGCTTAAAACTTTAAGTTTTTTACTGTAAATTCAATTGTAACCACAAAGAAAATATCTATAAAATGTACACCAAAGGAAATGGGAAGGGATTCAAAGCATATCACCACAAAAATAAATAAAACCAAAATGAAAGCAGTAAGAGAGGAAATTGAGAGCAAAGAAGCTATAAAACATAGAGCAAACAATTAATAAACTGGTAATAGTCTTGTATCAATAATTAATTTAAATATAAGTTGATTAAACTCAACAATCAAAACACATAAATTACCTAAATGGATTAAAAATATGCTATTTACAAGAGACTCATTTTAGTTCTAAGGACGCATAGAAACTGAAAATGAAATGAAGAAAAAACATATTCCATAAAAATGGTAAACCAAGAATATCAGGAGTGGTCATACCAATATCCAGCAAACTAGATTTTAAGTTGAAAACCGTTATGAGAAACAGAAGGACATTACATAATGATTAAAGTGCCAATTCACCAAGAAGGTATAACAGCTGTACATATTTGTACACCCAATATCTGGGCCCTTAATATATGAAACAAAGTTTGACAGACTTAAGGGAGAAATAAAATAAGCCAAATAATAGCAGGAGACTTAAATATCTCACTTTCAACAGTGGATAGAAAAACCAGACAGAGATAAAGAAACAGAGGACTTAACAACAATATAGACAACAATACATATAAAACACGCCACTAGAGAATAGCAGAATATACATTCTTCTCAAGGCTACATAAAATATTTTCCACAATAGACTTCATAATAGGCCACAAAACAAATCTTAACAATTTTAAAAGATTGAAGTAAGGCAAATTATCATTTCTGGTCCATGAGATGAAACTAGAAATCAATAGTAAAAGAAAAAAATGAAAAGCCATAAATTCATGAAAAGCAAACAATACATTCTTAACACATACTTAAATAGGTTAAAGAAGTCACAAGAGAAATTTAAAAATACTTTGTGAAAAATGAAAACAAAACCAAAATACGGATGGCAGCATAAGCACTGCTAAGAGGAAAACTTAGAGCTCTAAGCACATACATTAATAAAGAAAAAAGTCTCAAATCAACAACTAATTTTACACTGTAAGGAATTAGAAAAGAAAAAAAATAAATAAACCTAATTCTATCAGCAGGAAGAAAATATTAAATATTAGAGCAGAGATAAGTAAAACAGAGAATAGAAAAACAACAGAAAATAATTAATAAAACTAAAAGTTGGATTTTAAAAAAATCAACAAAATTGACAAATACTATATTAACTAATGTAAAAAAGAGAAAACACTCAAATAACTAAATTCAGAAGTATAAAAGGGGTCATTAAACAACTGAACAGAAATAAAAAGTGTTAAAATAGAATACTATGAACAATTACATGCAAACACATTGGATAACATATAAGAAATGGATACTTTCCTAGAAACACATGACCAACAGAAACTGACTCATGGAGAAATAAAATCTTAAGAAAACAATAATTAGCAAGAAAATGAATCAGTAATCAAAAACCTCCCAAAAAAGAAAACCTCAAAACTAGAGATTACTTCATTGGAGAATTCTACCAAATATTTAAAGACAAATTAACACCAACTATTCTCAACCTCTTCCCAAATATTGAAGAGAAAGGCACACTTCCAAGCTTATTCTATGAGGCCAGCATTACCCTGACACTGAAGCCAAAGATACTACAAGAAAAGAAAATTAAGGACAAATATCCCTGATAAATATTGATACAAATACTCTAAACAAAATATCAGGAAATTGAATTCAGCAGCATATTAAAAGAATAGTACACCCTGGGGCTTCCCTGGTGGCGCAGTGGTTGAGAGTCTGCCTGCTGATGCAGGGGACATGGGTTTGTGACCCGGTCCAGGAGGATGACACGGAGTGGCTGGGCCCGTGAGCCATGGCCGCTGGGCCTGTGCATCCGGAACCTGTGCTCCACAACAGGAAAGGCCACAACAGTGAGAGGCCCACATACCGCAAAAAAAAATAAATAAAGAAAGAAAGAAAGAATAGTACACCTTGACCTAGTGGGATTTATACCTGGAATGGAAGGATGTTTTAATACAAAGAAATCAATCAATGTAATACATCACATTAACAGAATAAAGGATGAAAACCACATGATCATCTCAATTGATGCAGAAAAAGCATTTGACAACATTCAATACCCTTTCATGGTAAAAAATTCTCAGCAAAAAGTGACCAGAAGAAAACTACCTCAACATAATAGAGGTCATATATGAAAAGCCAACAACTAACATTGTATTCAATGGTGAAAGACTAAAAGATTTTCCTCCAATATCTGCAATAAGACAAGTGGCTGACTTTCATAACTCCTATTCAATATAGTATTGTTAGCCCTAGCCAGAACAATTAGGCAAGAAACAGAAATGAAAGACATCCAAATGACTTTCCAAATAGAAAGGAGGACATAATACTATCTCTGTTTGAAGATAACATTATCTTATATGTAGAACACTCTAAAGACTCTACCAGAAAATATCAGAACTAACAAATTCAGCAAAGTTGCAGAACAAAAATGAACACACAAAAATCAGTTGCATTTCTATATACTAAAAATAAACATTCAAAAAAGAATTAAGAAAACTTAATTTATGATAGCATATAATAAAATACTTAATAATAAACCTAACCAAAGAGGTAGAATACTCATACACTGAAAACCTCAAAACATTGATAGAAAAAAATCAAAGAGAAAAATAAATGAAAATGTAACCCATGTTCATGGATTGGAAAACCTTATATTAAGTTTCTAATACTACCTAAAGCCATGTAAAGATTCAGTGCTATATCTGTCAAAATCCTAGAAACATTTTTTGTGTAAATAGGAAAAAAAATCCTAAAATTTATATTTTCCTTGAGAGCTGCAAACAGCCAAAACAATTTTGAGAAAGAAAAACAAATCTGGAGACTTCACACTTTCTGGCTTCAAAACATATTACAAAAATACAGTAATCAAAACAATGTGGCATTGACATAAATGCAGACATATAGACCAATGGAGTAGAATAGAGAACACAGAAATAAACCCTCCAATATATGATCATATGATCTTCAACAAGGGTGCCAAAACCACTCAATGGGGAAAGACAATGTCATCAAAAAATTTACCTAAGACAACTAAATATCCACATGTAAATGAATTATTTTGGATCCTTACCTTACACCACATACAAACATTAACTCAAAATGCATTAAAGACCTAAATGTATTACCTAAAGCTATAAAATTCCTAGAAGAAATAAAAAGAGAAATCTTCATAATATTGGATTTAGCAATGATTTCTTGGATATGATACCAAAAGTACAAGCAACAGAAACAAAAAACAGACAATTGAGACTATATAAAATTTTAAAACCTCTATGTAGCAAAGAAAACAACCAATAGAGTGAAAACACAATCTATGGAATGGGAGAAAATATTTTCAGATACGATACCTGAAAAAAGGGTTAATATCTAGATTAAAAACTCCTAAAACTAACACTAACCCTAACCCTAAGCAACAACAAGAAAACAATGCATTACAAATGGGCAAAAGACTTGAATAGACATTTCTCCAAGAAGATATACAAATGACCAACAACATATTAAAAGATGTTCACCATCAATAATCATGAAAGAAATGCAAATAAAAATTACAATGAGATACCACCTTATAGGGTGGCTACTATCAAAAACAACAACAAAAACAAACAAAAAACAGAAAATAACAAGTGTTTGTGAGGATGCAGAGAAATTGCAATCCTTATGGTGGGATTCTGAAATGGAGCAACGACTGTGAAAATAGTATCATTTATTCCAAAAATTAAAATAAAATGATCATATGATGCAGCAATCCCAGTTCTTGGTATATATTGAAAGCATGGTCTCAAAGCTGAATTTTCACACTCATGTTCATAGAAGCATTATCCACAAAAGCCAAGCAACCCAAATATCTATTAATGAATAGATGAGTAAACAAAATGTGATATAGACATACAATGGAATATTATTCTGTCTTATAAAAAAGGAGATCCTGTCACATGATACAACATGGATGAGTCTTCAGGACATTATACTAAGTGAAATAAACCAGTCATGAGAAACAAATACAGCATGATTCTATTTATATGAGGTATCTAATATATTCAAAATTCATAGAAATGAAAAGTAGAATAGTGGTTACCAAGAACTGGATGAAGGGGGAAATGGTACTTATTGTTTATAGTGCAGAGAGTTTCAGTTTTTCAAGATAAAAAGTTCTGGAAATACATTTCACAACAATGTGAGTGTGCATAGCACTACTAAATTGTATACTTAACAATGTACACTTAACAAAATATTGTTCATTTTGTGTTACGTGTTTTTGACCACAACATAAAACAGTGAAAGTTAAAATTTTAGTAATTTATAAATTGATCAACTTTCATATTAAAAATGGTCATACTTATTAAGATTTTTAACATATGATTTATCAGAATTGAGAAGGGGAATTTAAATAAAAACATGGAACTTCCCTGGCAGTCCAGTGGTTAAGAATCCATGGTTCCACTGCAGGGGGTACGGGTTTGATCCCTGGTCAGGGAACTAAGATCCCACATGCTGTGCAGAGTGGCCAAATAAATAAAAACATGAAAATAAATAAGACATTCTTGTTGTGTGCATGTGTACATGATAATAACAATGAGAAAATATTCTTACTGAGAACTAAAAATATATTTTTTCAGATAAAATTTTTCAATTTGTAATTTCTACAAACTCCTCCACACAGTTTTATAAAACTGACATATATTTCTTATATCATCATATATATTCATAGAATGATATGATTTTCAAAACACAGTTGCAAAATTATATGTGGAATGCATTTTTATGCTGATTACACTGTGTAAGTTAGGCTGCCCTGTTATTAATATCCTCTTGTTAACATGGATATTAAGTGCTGGGAGTACATTCTATGAATCTTGATTCCTAGAATAACAAGAATCATACTGCTATATTTCTCATATGTAAGAGAATCTGAGTGTGCCTAAAAAGACCAATGGACTGTTAACTATTTTTTATATAACTGAATCAATATATAGAATATTCACTACTCATATTTTAGAGTAGTTTTCTGTCATTTGAAGTTAAGAATTTAAGAATAATACATTTGGAACATAATTTTAAAACAATACAGCTATTTAATTGGAAATGGTTTTATCTATACTGTTCAATCTATTTATGTTTACTGTCTATAATTATATTCTACATTTTTGGAGTTCTTGTTTACAAAATTATTGAAGATTGGTATCACTTCAACCCTAAAATTTAAGGTTAATTCCATTCAGTCTGTGATTCAAATATTTGTTTGTCTATGAATTTTGTTGTAAAATAGGATTTGGCTAAAAGCCTCTCATGCATAGTTACCCAGAATTTCTCTAAAATGCTCACAGCTACTCCCTAAAACAGCAAACAATCAACAACACACAAAGCTAAAACTGACAGGCAGCACAGTATCAGAATTTGGGCATAGTATACAATAGCCTTAAGGCTCACAGAAATGGATTGAAGAAAGCATATCAAGAATCTGACCTCAATAAGCTGAACTTGTCTGAGAGAAGAAATGTGAACATTTCTTTTCTCATCATACATTCTCATACTTAGAATCCATTTTCTCTACCAACCAGTAAAAGGGACAGTGATCCCCTATCTCAACATAAGTACATTAAAAATAATGACTACTTTGGGAATCCCCTGCCGGTCCTGCGGTTAGGACTTGGCACTTTCACTGTCGTGGCCTGGGTTCAATTCCTAGTCAGGGAGCTAAGATCCTGCAAGCCACGTGGTGAGGACAAAAAAAAATAATAATGACTATTTTTATGTAGCTTTTGTTTATTTTTGTGAACAGGAAATGCATGTACATAGTGCAAAATTCAAGGGTACACAGTTAAAATCTCCCTCTTTCCCAGTCCTTAGCCAGTCAATTCCGCTCCCCAGAAGCAACTAAATTACAAAGAATATCTATGCATAACAAACGACATAAATGTTATGTTTTAAAAGGAATAATCAATAGGTTTTAGTAATTTTTAGGTATCTTTCTTTCTTTTTTTTTTTTTTTTGCGGTACGTGGGCCTCTCACTGTTGTGGCCTCTCCCGTTGCGGAGCACAGGCTCTGGACGCGCAGGCTCAGCGGCCATGGCTTACAGGCCCAGCCATTCTGCGGCATGTAGGATCCTCCCGGACCGGGGCACGAAACCATGTCCCGCGCATTGGCAGGCGGACTCTCAACCACTGCGCCACCAGGGAAGCCCCTACCAGGGAAGCCCCTACCAGGGAAGCCCCTAGGTATCTTTCTTACTCACAGTGAGTCCAATGATTTTCAGGAGACCTTCACACTCTGGCTAAGGGAAGCTCAGTTACCCTCGGTTACTGTGCAAAGAAATGCACTTTCTGTATGGGATTCACAAAGTCTATGGCACTAGGTCCTTGAAAAAGTGCTCTACTTTCTCATCTTCTCCAGCAGGGCCATCTAGTCTAGATAGTTTTTTTCTACCTCTGTTCACTTCTCACTAGAAAACAATGTCAGGAACAGAAAGGCCTTCCAAAGAAGAGGTTTCTGGCCTGGATTGTTGAGCGCTATCATCCCAGTTATTTTTGTTGCTGTTGTTGTTTTCTTTATATTTATTAACAATTTCAATTGAAAAGTTACAAAAATTGTACAAAAACTGCTTTATCTGAATGATTTGAGAGTAGATTGAGGATATGATATTTTCATGATGATTATTGTAGGATCTTTCAGATACGTTAGTTATCAATGAATAATTAGAGCATTATTTCAACATACCAGGACATTCTCCTCTATATCCATTGCACAACCATCATGATCAGGAATTTAGTACTAAGACAGTACTACCATCTAATCCCTAGATTCTATTCAAGTTCCATCAAAAGTTTCAATAATGAAATGGGCCATTTCAAGATCATGCATTACTTTTGGTTATTATTTTCTTCAGTGTCATTCAGTTTGAACAGTTCCTCAGAATTTTGAATATTACAGGACAATTATTTCTCAGAATGTCCCTCAATTTGAGTGTGTCTAATATTTCCTCATAATTACACTCTAGATTTATTTTATGCATCTTTGGCAGGACTATCACAGAAGTGATGTGGTGTCCTTATTTCAACATAGTAAGTTGCACACAGTTTTTCCATCATTGATGGCGTTAACTGTGATCACTTGAATAAAGTGTACTCAGCCAGATTCCAGCTCTATAAATTTATGCTTAATCAGTAAACCAATGCCTAGCAGGATTTACCTATGGGTATTCTCAGTCTGTGACTTCTGAAAGTGGTCAGGGAATATCAATCCTTATTTTTTCTAAAATGTATTTCCTTTGAGTTAGGTCCAATCATGAAGTAAAATTAATTGATTCATTTACTCAGTAAAAAAAAATATTAAGGTTTTACTATATGTCAAGCACTATCCTAGGAACTAGAGTCTTTTTGTATGTATTATGAAGAAATAAGGGATATGACTGTGTCCCTATGGGAAGAACAGACGTACATCTCACTTGGCCCTTGTCTCAAGAGTGGAAGACAGTTTCACAAAAGTAAGAAGTAACTCTCAATTTGTTGGTGGCATGAGAATCAGGGATGCAAGAAACACGTATGACTTGGTCAACAAGACAAGAAAAGGCATGAATGCTTGCTTCTTCCATTATCTTAAAGAGGAGAATGTAGGCACTGGGGTGTTCTACTGAACATGGTCCACTGGAACAAGACTTCACCCCCACAGTTTTCCCTTTTTTTTAGGGAAATTGTGAAGAGTGTTACAGTCACAACTTGTATTGCAGCTACCTCTGGGCCAGATTATTTAAATTTATGGTGCCTGCTGTTGAAGAATAATCCTTGGAAATCTGGGTACCCAGAAGCACTTGGAGACTTGAAGGGCCCTGGGATATTCCAACTCCTCTGGTTAAGGTAGGTTGCCAGATTTAGCAAATAAATACACAGGAAACCAGTCAAATTTGAATTTCAGGTTAACAGCAAATATTTTATATAAATATGCATTGTTCAATATTTAGGGCCTACTTATGCTAAATTATTATTTTCTTTTTTGGCTTCATTGGGTCTTCACTGCTGAGAGCAGGCTTTCTCTAGTTTCTCTAGTTCTCATTGTGGCGGCTTCTCTTGTTGCAGAGCACAGGCTCTAAGCATGTGAGCTTCAGTAGTTGCAGCACACAGGCTCAGTAGTTGTGGAGCATGGGCTTATTTGCTCCATGGCATGTGGGATCTTCCCAGACCAGGGATCGACTCATGTCCCCTGCAGTGGCAGGTGTATTCTTAGCCACTGCAGCACAAAGGAAGTCCCACTAAAGTATTATTTGTTGTCTTTCTTTAATTTAGATTTAACTGAGCATCCTGTAGTTTATCTAGCAACCATACTGTAAGGATGAGAAAGACACTAGTGTAGTGTGGCCCTACTCCTGCTGAGGGAAAGGGGAGTCTCAATCCCTGTTATCTTATTGTTCAGGTAAAGCAGAAAGAGCATCTTGGGTCACTTATGGACAGTTTTTCTTATTACACCATAAAGAATTAATATTAAACCTAAAATCTTTACACATTTGTCCCTCTCAAAAATACATATGGTACATGTGGTTTCATATGTTTCTATCTTAATGGCTATATCTACTGAGTATCTTTTTGTAGACTTAATTTTGTAAGAAATATAATCATATTTCATATAACTCACTGTAAGGGGTGTTTTTTTGCGGGGGCTTGGTTTTGTTTTTATTTAAATATTTCTACGAACACTGAAGAACACATGTCAATGAAGAAATCTCTCCCCTTTCTCAGGGTCATGGGTGTCTGTACTCTATGGTCAAGTGGTAAAAGATCTAGACTGGAAGAAATGGGTGACACATTTTTATCAGATACATATTCGCACCCCTTACCCTAAATCCCCTTTACCTCATTTTCCTGCCAACAGAATTCACAAATTTTTGCCTGCATTCAGCTAAGTATAAAATACAAATAGATTGTATTACGTATCCTAAGCAATATTTTTTCTTTCTAATGAAGAGAATTTCAAGGAGAAAATACTCTTGTTTTCTTTGGAGGCAGCGTAATAAATATGATGCCAAGATCTATGGTAACTGTCCAGTGATACTGGAAGAAAAGACAGAAGTAAAGCGAACAGCTGAGTTGACTGTGAAAAATATGAAAATCCCTAGGGTCTTGATGACATAATTGTGTGCTAAATTAATCAGACCTCCTGAGTTCTTGCTTTATGTCCTTATTTATTATAATGGAAAAGAATCTGAATATATATATATATATATATATATATATACAAATCACTTTGCTGTACACTTGAAACTAATACAACATTGTAAATTAACTATACTTCAATAAAAAAATGAAAGAAATCTAAATAAAGTATGGGCTTTAGTTAAAAAAAAATGTCCTTATTTCGTAAGTCCTTGTCAGTTGGGTTGTTTGTTACTTGCTGCTGAAAGAGCACCATCTGGTTCTCATCATCAACTGTCCATTATGGTATTTACTGATTCATCCATCACCCTGCTGGGTCCTTAGTTGTCCATGCATATGGGCTGTCACTGAATCTTTCTTCAATTCAATCTTCAAAGGTCCACTGGAGGAAATCATTTTTATGCTTCTACCGAGGAAACTCTATGAGGCTGTTTAAGATCATCTGCTTAGGTTCTTCACACAGATCTTGTTTTTTCTGGGGTTCTCTAGTCCTATTTCTTCCCCTAGTTCTACCAGAAAAACAAAGCAGTTTCTCTATTATCCTTTCAAAAGCGTATTGTTTATGGTGTGTGTTCTTTCTACTCTCCTCAAGGACTAGTCATCTGAAATTCAAAAGTTAGAAGAAACTGCTTTATCTAACATTTCCTTCCATGGAGCAGTAAGCATAGAACAGTAAGTTCTGCTGAAATGGGTCAGGGGGCAAGAGAATCAGAAGACATCAGAAAAAACAGTTTCATTAATATTTCAAAATTATGAAACACACATTTAAATTTATAAAGTCATTCTCAACAAGTTCCCTTGTTGTTTTCATTCAGTTCTAAGTGTGTGTGTGTCAGGAACAGGTGGGGGAAAGCACTTCCAGTATGCTTTTCAAAAGATATTGGAAATAAGAAGTTATTTCTATCCATTGCAGGTCATTTTCTGGTATGTAGAGTAAGCAAAATTGTTTATATATTCAACCATTAATGTCACTTAAAGGCTTCTTATGTTTAGCTATCAGGCTAAACTTATGCTAAATATATATATATGGCTAAATATATACTGTATTCTGTTGAAAAGACTAACTCTAGAGACATTTTATAGAGAGTCTTTTGAGACTTGACCCCAATACCTGATAATAGATGGATAGAATTAGGGGAGATGTAATTCTAAAGTTTTATTCGTTAGAGGAAAAATTCACTGGGAAGAAGTTCATTTTTTGGGAGAAGTTCATCTTTTGGTAGAAGTGAGAGTAGAGAAATCACCTAAATGGGCCTTTGGTGATATAAATGTGAAATAAGATTATTTTAATGAAGATAAAGTTTTGAAACTATATTAAATTGCTCTATGTATTAATGTCTAAAATTGTTTTCCTCTGAGCAAAACTGACTCCTTCCAAGAAGAATATTATGCTGCTGTTGAAGTCTGTTCTATAGAATTATGCAAGGGATGAACGGCTCTATTTCCTCCCACCTTACAGTGAAAAAAAGGTTGAGCAGATAGGCTTCAGGTTGGTTTTAAGAATACTACTTACTGAAGATATTGTTTTTCTTCATTGTATATTCCTGTTTCCTTTGTCATAGATTAATTGACCACATAACTATGGGTTTATTTTGTTCCACTGATCTACAGATATGTTTCTGTGGCAATACAATAGGATTTTAATTACTTTAGGTTTGTAGTTTAATTTGAAATCAAGGAGCATACCTCCAGCTTTGTTCTTTTTTTTCAAGATTATTTTGGCTATTCAAGGCCTTATGTGTTTTCACACAATTTTAGAATTACTTGTTCTAGTTCTGATAAATGCCAGTGATATTTTGATAGGGATTGCACAGAATCTGCAGATTGCCTGTGTAGTATGGTCATTTTTAACAATATTAATTCTGCCAATCCATGAGCATAGTGTATCTTTCCATTTGTTAATGTAGTCTTCAATTTCTTTGATCAATGTCTTATAGTTTTCTAAGTACAGGTCTCTTCCCTCCTTGGTTAGATTTATTCTTATTCTTTTTGATACAATTGTAAACAGGATTGTTTTCTTCCTTTCTCTTTCAGAGACTGCATCGTTAGTATATAGAAAAACAACAGATTTCTGTATATTAATTTTGTATCCTGCAACTTTACTGAATTCATTTATTAGTTCTAATAGTTTTTTTAGTGGAGTCCTTAGGGTTTTCTACATATAGTATTATGTTATCTGCAAATAGTGACAGTTTTACTTCTTCCTTTCAAATTAGGATTTCCATTATTTATTTTTTCTGATCAGATTGCTGTGGGTAGGGCTTCCAAAACTATATTAAATTAAAGTGGCAAGAGTGAGCATCCTTGTCTTGTTCCTGTTCTTAGAGGAAATGCTTCTAGCTTTTCCCCTTGATTATGATTTTTGTTGTAGGTATGTCATATATGGCCTTTATTATGTTGAAGTATTTTCCCTCAGTACTCAGGTTGAGAGTTTTTAATCATGAATAAATGTTGAATTTTCTTGAATGCTTTTTCTGCATCTATTGAGATGGTCATATAATGTTGATTCTTCAGTGGCTTTGTCTGATTTTGATATCAGGATGAGTTTGAAAGTTCTTCTTTCCCTTCAATTATTTTTGGAGTAGTTACAGAAGGATAGGTGCTAACTTTTCTTCAAATGTTTGATGGAATTCTCCTGTAAAAGCTCTCTGGTCCTGGATTTTTGCTTTTGACAGTTTTTAAAATTTATTTATTTTTTAATTTCACCAATTAAATCTCATTACTGGTAATTTCTCCTCCATATTTTCTATTTCTTCCTAAGTCTTCAGAGATTCTTTTAGATTGTCTATTTGATTGGCATAAAATTTTTCATAGTAATCTCTTATGATCTTTATATTTCCGTGGTGTTGGTTGTAATTTCTCTTTCATTTCTGATTTTATTTATGTGGGATGTCTTTTTTTTTTTTTTCTGAAACTGGCTAAAAGTTTATCAATTTTGGCTATTTTTTTAAAGAACAAGCTATTATTTTCATTGATAGTATATATTATTTTATCCTCTATTTATGCTCTGATCTTTATTATTTCTTTACTTCTATCAACTTTGGGTTTTGTTTGTTCTTCTTTCTCTCATTGCTTTAGGTTAAGTTTAGGTCGTTCATTTCAGGTATGTTTATTTCTTGATAGTATAGTATTGCTATAAACTTCCCTCATTTAGTGCTTTTGCTGTGACCCAAAAATATTGGATCATGGTCTTTCCATTTTCTTTTAAGATATTATTAAATTTACTCTTTGATTTCATCACTGATTCTTGGTTGTTTAATAACATATTGTCCAAAATCATCTCTTTCTGTTTTTTGCAGTTTAGTTTTAGTAGTTGATTTCTAGTGTCATACTGTTTTGGTTGGAAAAGATGTTTGAAATTATTTCAATCACCTTAAATTTATTGAGACTTGTTTTGTGGTCTAGCATGAGATCGATTCTGGAGACTTTCACATGCACTTAATAAGAATGTGGATTCTGCTGTTTTAAGATGGAATATTCCATATATGTTATAATATATTATGTATATTATTCTATGTATGTCATATTTGATTAATATATTTATAGAATATTATATTTTATATATATCATATACAATATTATAATCATCATAATGTTATAAAATATTTAATATTTTATAATATATTTCATATATTATAAAATATATAATATTATATATGTATATTAAATATTTTAAATGTAAATATTTTAAATTATATATTTAATATTAAAATATGCATTTTATATTTATATTTTATATATATGTATAATATACATAGATTATATGTATATAACTATGTATTATATATAATATACTTTAAAATATACTATATAAATTATAATATAAAATATATAAATTATAATATATATTATAATGTATATAAAATATGTTATATAGTTTATATATTTTAAAAATATATAGCCTTATAATATATTCTACTACATATTTTTAACATATAAAATATATTACACATATTTTATATATTTTACAATGTTAAATATAATATTTTAATATCAAAATTTAATATTTTTATATTAAAATATTATTTTTAACCTTAAAATGTTGTATATTTTATATTTACACTTATATATAATCTATGTATAATATATACATATATGTATGTAAAATATATAATATATTTTATATGTTATATACATTATCATAATATATTATATATAGATAATATATAATTTTATAATTCCATAATTATAATTACTATTATTATTATAATGATCATATTAATATATAATAATATACTTATATATTATCTATTATATAATAGATTGTTTTATATTATAGTAAAATATTTTAATATTATAATATATATTTTATATATTTACATGTATATATGTATATGTACTATATATATCTAATATACATATAATATATTTATACACATATATATGTATTTTACATTATATAATTCCATTTATATTCCATATATATTATATATATATTATGTCTATCTGATCTAATGTTTTATTTAAGGCCAGTGATTCTTTACTGATTTTCTGTCTCGATGATCTGTCTGTTTATGTAAGTGGGATTTTAAAGTCTCCTATTACTGTATTACTGTCAATTTCTCCCTTTATATATGTTAATTTTCACTTTATGTATTTAAGTATTCTTATGTTGGGAGCATATATTTTTACAATTGTTATATCTTCTTGTTGGATTGATCCCTTAGTCATTATCAAATGTCCTTCTTTGTCTCATAATACAGTCTTTGTTTTAAAGTCTTTTTTTTCTGATATAATCATTATTACCCCAGTTTTTTCCTATTTGCATGTAATACCTTTTTGTATTCCCTCAGTTTCTGCCTCTGTGTGTCTTAGATATGAACTGAGCATCCTGTAGGCAGCATATAGATGGGTCTTGTTATTGCTCTATTCAGCCCCTCTGTGTGTTTTGATTGGATCATTTAATCCACTTACTTTTAAAATAATTGTTGATAGGTATATACTTATTAAAATCTGGTTAATGGTTTCCTAGTTTTTTTTTTTTTTCAGGTACGCAGGCCTCTCACCACTGCGGCCCCTCCCGCTGCAGAGCACAGGCCTCAGATGCACAGGCTCAACGGCCATGGCTCACGGTCCCAGCCGCTCCACAGCACGTGGGATCCTCCCAGACCAGGGCACAAACCTGTGTCCCCCGCATCAGCAGACGGATCCCCAACCACTGTGCCACTAGGGAAGCCCTCCTAGTTGTTTTTGTATTTCTTTTTAATTCCTTTCTTCCTATACTGCTCTCTTCCCTTGTGATTTGATTTTCATATCTTTTGTTTTGGAAAACTTTTTCTTTCTTCACTCCTATCTCTTATAGATTTTTCATTTGTGGTTACCATGCGGTTTATATATAACAACCTATATATATATATATATATATATATATATATATATATATATATATATATATATGTGATTATTTTAAGCTGATGATCCCTTAAGTTGAACACATTCTAACAAACCTACCTTTTACTCCCCCAAATTGTTAAATGTTTTCAATGTCATATTTTACATCTGTTGTCTATCCCTTAGCTACTGCTTGTGGATAAAAATAATTTTCTACTTTTGTGTTTTAACCTCCAGACTGGGTTTTTCTACTACCTTTACTATATGTTTTCCTTTACAAATGAAATGTTTCCTTTCATAATGTTTATAATTTTAGCTGTAGTTCTTTTTTTCTACTTAGAGAAATCTGTTAATGTTTATTTTTAAACTGGTTTATTTGTGCATAACTCTTTTAACTTTTATCTGTAATTTTTTTTATCTCTCCTTGAAATCTGAATTATAGACTTACTGGGTAGAATATTCTTGGTTGTAGGTTTCTTCTCTTTTGTTATTTTGAATATATTATGTCACTGCCTTCTGGCTTGGAAAGTTTCTGCTGAAAAGTCAGCATATATCCTTATTTAAGTTCCATTGTATGTAACTAACTGCTTTTCCCTTGCTGCTTTTAAGATTTTCTTACCTTTAATTTTTGACTTGGTGTAAGCCTCTTTGCATTCATATTTTGGGGACTTTTTCTGCTTCCTGGACATGAATGTCTCCTTTTCTTCCTAGGTTATGGAAATTTTCAGTTATTATTTATTCAAATAAATTCTCTGATTCTTCTTCTTCTGGGACCCTTAAGATATGAATGTTAGTACACTTGATTTTGTTCCAGAGAGCTCTTAAACTATCTTTAAGTTTTTTTGTTGTTTTTTGTTTGTTGAGTTTGGGTCACTTTCACTACCCTGATTTCCAGTTCACTAATCTGTTCCCTTGTGTCATCTACTCTACCACTGATTCTTTCTAGTGTATTTTTTATCTGAGTTGTTATATTCTTCAGTTCAGCTTTGTTTTCCTTATATTTTCTAATTCTTTCTTAATCTTGTCACTGTGTTCATCCATTCTTCTCCTAAGTTCATTGAGCATTTTTATGAACATTACCTTGAGCTATTTATTGGGTAGATTGCATATCTTCACTTGGCTTATTTCTTCTTCTGGGGTTTTATCTATTTCCTTCATTTGGAGCATACTCCTCTGTCACCTTGTCTTGCCTAACTCTCTGTGTTTATTTTTATGTATTAGGCAGGTCATTCATGTTTCCTAATCTTAGAGATGTGGTCTTATATAGCAGGTGGCCTAAGGGCCCCAAAAATACATTCCCCTCTAGTCACCAGAGCTATATATACTAGGGCTGCCACCTATGTGAACCCTTCAGTTTTGGCAGGACCACTACTATGTGCAGGCTGGTAGGTGGGGCTGGCCCCTGGCCTGGTTGGCTGTCTCATCCTGCCTTGTGTGGCGGCTGCCAGCCCACTGGAAGGTGGGCCTGGGTCCTGGCTTGGCTATCTGTGCTCCCTGGGCTGTTCTGGGTGTGGTGCCAGCCTGCTGGTGGGAGGGGCATTTCCCCTAAAATACATTCTCAGTGTATTGATTAAGTTTTAATTTGTAAAACTTTATTAAAGTTAACAATATTCTGTTTTTAAAAGGGCAGACAGGTTGGCTATATGACCAAAGAAGTAAAGAATGACTTGTTACTCAGCTCCCTTTTAATCAAACAAAACAGACCAGAGACCTAATGTGCTAAAAGAAAGAGAATAAAATAAATAAATATGATAGTACATAAGGAAATTATGTAAGAATGCAGAGAGTATTCTTTGACAATACAAACAAATACAAAATCTGTAAGTTAGGCACTTTTTAAATCAACTTACATAATTATTCTCTAATAAATTAAATTATAGATGCTTATGCATAAACAATATTAAACACTTTACAAATACATATTTAAATGTGTAAAATGTTACGGATTAATTGACTAAGGCTTGTTCTCAGAATAATGACTTCTGTTCCAATCTTCTCCCATCAACTTTATTAAACCACAACTAAGATACATTTCTGACCTCAGAGCAAAAAAAAATTTGAAGTGACAAATATTTAGTGGTCATATGGTTCCTTTTGCTTCTTCCAGATGTAACTTCTTCCATAGAAAATCATTCAAACATGTGCCTGATGATCACGGCCATTTTGTGGGTCAGCTAAATCTTTGGGTTTTGCTATTTTTGTTGTGTATTACTATAACTTTATTATTTTTTTTCTGGCTAAATCTACTTTGAGCTTTTTTTTTTCATTTTATTTGCTGCCTAAAATTCCCTGGTAGCTGTTTTATCTTTGTCTCCTTGAGGATACATGTAGAAAAAGAAATTTCATTGCAGGACAATATTGAAATTCCAAGAAATCATTCTCTATCAAAGATGCTGAAAAAAAAACGTTTGGATTGTTATTTAGCCAGTTCCTTCCTCTGAGTGCTACTTTTGATGCAATTGTTTTACTACTTTATTTTTGTAAACACCACATGGATTATGTGTGATCTGTTCACTATTGAAGTTTAACCGATCATTAGTCCATACTTTGGATTCTGTCCAGTTCAGACACTTGCTTTCATAATTACAATGAATGTCTGTTTCATCTTGGTCAAGAACTTGGTGTTATGATTGATTTCTCTCATACTGTAAATCCAAAACATAAGCAAACACTGTTAACCCATATCATAAAAATATATCCAAATTCTAAAACCTAGAATCACCACCTAACTACCAACACCCTGATAACAACACAGAGAAGCATGAATTGTTGGATTAGCTCCCAAATCTTTTTTTTTCTATTTTCCCATCTGTCCCTTTAAAGTCTATGTTCAGCAAAATTGCTAGAATAATATTTACTTTAAAAACTTAAATCAAATCACCTCAGCCTTTAATGCAAAACTTTCTGTTACCTTCCCATCTCACAGACTAAAACAGATGGGTATTCCAGGAAGGCAGTAGCAGATTTGGAGTCACAGTGATGCACTGTGTGGCTTCAAGTATGTGGGGATAATACTCCTTTTACCCAATATAACTTGTCTGGCTACAAAAAAAAAGAAAAAATACAAGACATATTGAAAACAAACAAAACATTGTTTAAAGAGACAAAGCAAACATCAAAACCAAATTCCGATATATCAGGGATGTTGGAATTTTCAAACAAGAAATTTAAGACCACCATGACTACATAAATACACTAAAAGCCCTAAAGCATAAATCAAAGAGTGTGCAAGAACAGATAGTCATTGTGAGCAGAGAGAAGGAACCCCAAGAAAGAACCAAAAAGAAATGCTAAAGATAAAAACAAAATAAAGAATGACTTCAATGGGCTTATTTGTACACTAGACATGGCTGAGGAAAGAATTACTGAACTTGAGGATATCACAATAGAAACTTCCAAAACTAAAAGGCAAAGAAAAAGAGTCTTAAAAATAGAATGACCAAGAAATATGGGACAACTAAATAACGTGTAACATACACATAATGGGAATACCAGAAGGGGATGAAAAAATAAAGGAGCAGAACAAATATTTGAAATATAAAGACTGAGAATTTCTCCAAATTTATCAGACAACTGACAGATCTAGGAACCTCAGAAAATGTCAAGCAGGAAAAGTTGTCAAAAACTACACCTAGGCATACTGTTTTCAAAAAAAGGAAAAATCAAAGATAAAGAAAAATATTTAAAGAAGTCAGTGGAAGAAAAACACCTTACTTACAGAAGAGAAAAGGTAAGAATTATGTTTGACTTTTCAGCAGAAATTATGCAAGCAAGAAGAGAGTAAATTCTTTTATTTATTTTTTTATTTTATTTAATGTTTTTATTTTTGGCTGCCTTGGGTCTGTGTTGCTGTGTGTGGGCTTCTTCTCTAGTTGCAGAGAGCGGGGGCTACTCTTCATTGTGGTGTGTGGACTTCTCACTGTGCTGGCTTCTCTTGTTGTGGAGCATGGGCTGTAGACACACGGGCTTCAGTAGTTGTGGGGTGTGGGCTCAGAAGTTGTGGCTCATGGGCTCTAGAGCACAGGCTCAGCAGTTGTGGCACACGGGCTTAGTTGCGCTATGGCATGTGGGATCTTCCCAGACCAGGGCTTGAACCCGTGTACCTTGCATTGGCAGGCGGATTCTTAACCACTGTGCCACCAGGGAAGCCCCACGAAGGGAGTAAATTCTGTATTTTGAAAAATTATCTTTCAAAAGTGAAGGGAGGGACTTCCCTGGTGGTGCAGTGGTTGAGAGTCCGCCTGCCAATGCAGGGGACATGGGTTCGTGCCCCGGTCCGGGAAGATCCCACATGCCATGGAGCGGCTGGACCCGTGAGCCATGGCCGCTGAGCCTGCACCTCTGGAGCTTGTGCTCCACAACGGGAGAGGCCACAACAGTGAGAGGCCCGCATACTGCAAAAAAAAAAAAAGGGAAGGGAAAATACTTTCTCAACTAACAAAAATTGATGGGATTTGTTGCCTGTATACCTGCCTTATAAAAAAAAAGTTAAAGGAAGTTCTTTAGAGAGAAGGAACATGATACAAGTCAGAAATGCAGATCTCCATAAAGGAAGAAAGAGCATTGGAGAAAAATACATAAAGATAAAATAAAAACTTTAATTTTTTTATTCTTAACTGAGCAAACTGATAATATTTTGTTCAAAATAATGACAACAATGTACATGATTATGTACTCTTATATAATATAATGTATATAAAGTTACATATAAATAAATGAATGACAGCCATGATACAAGAGGTAGGAGGGAGGAATTAGAATTATTTTATCATTATAAGGTACTTGCACCACCTGTTCAGTGGTATAGTGATATTTGAAGGTAGATTTCTGTATTAAGGAACCAGAACCAAATGGATATGATAGGTAGATGGATGGATATAGAGATGATAGATTGATAGATGATAGATAGATAGATAGATAGATGATAGATAGATAGATGATAGATAGATATAAGTGGAGATTTATTAAAGGAATTGGCTCATATATTATGGAGGGTGAGAAGTTCCATGATTTTTTGTCTGCAATCTAGATAACCAGGAAAGCCAGATTTATAATTTTGTCCAAGTCTGAAAGCCTGAGATCCAGGGGAGTCAAACTGGTGTAACTCCTAGTCCAAGGTTGAAGGCCTCAGAAAGGGGGGTTGCAGATGTAAGTTCCAAGTCTGAGGGCCCAAGAACCAGGAGCTCTCAAGTCAAGACAGGGAGAAGATGAACATCCAACTTCAAGAAGAGACAGCACATATTTGCCCTTCCTTCAATATTTTTCTTCTATTCAGGTCCTCAACCAATTAGACAATACCCATCCACATTGGTGAGAGTGGATCTTCTCTACTTAGTCTACTCATTCAAATGCTAATCTCCAGAAGCAATCTCACTGACACATCCAGAAATGATGTTTTACCAGCTATCTGAGCATCCCTTAGCTTATCAAGTTAATGCATACAGTTAACCATCACAGCTTGCATTAGTGGCTAATGTGTATTTCAGTAGTATAATGCATACTCTGTAAATGTACATGAAAACCACAAAACAAGTTTAAAAGAAATTACAATGGATGTGCAAAAAGAAGAGAGAAAATGGAATCATATGGAATGCTCAATTAAAACAAATAAAGGTAGAACAAAGTAGAGCAAACAATAAAATAAAACTAAAAATAGGAGCAAACAGTAAGAATAGCTAATAGAAAACATATAATATGGTAGATACTAATCCAATTATATCAGTAATAACTTTGAATATCAATGATCTAAGTATTAAATTAAAAAGCAAAGAGTGGGACTTCTCTGGTGGTGCAGTGGTTAAGAATCAGCCTGCCAATGCAGGGGACACAGGTTTGAGCACTTGTCTGAAAGATCTCACATGACGCAGAGCAACTAAGCCCATGTGCCACAATTGCTGAGCCTGCACTCTAGAGCCTGCGAGCCACAACTACTGAGCCCATGTGCCACAACTACTGAAGCCCACACACCTAGAGCCCATGTTCTGCAACAAAAGAAGTCACTGAAATGAGAAGCCCATGCACCGAAATGAAGAGTAACCCCCACTTGCCCGCACACAGCAATGAAGACCCAATGCAGACAAAAATAAATAAATAAATTTTTTAAAAAAATAAATAAAAAAGCAAAGAGTGTCAGAGTTACTAAAAATAAAAAGGGACCCAACTGTACAAGAAATCCATTTTAAATATAAAGACAAATCTAGATTAACAGTAAATGAATGGTTTTCTGGTAACATCTTTAGGACTCTCTATGTATAGTATCATGTCATTTAGAAACAGTGGCAGCTTTACTACTTTTCCAATTTGGATTCTTTTTATTTCTTTTTCTTCTCTGATTGCCATGGCTAGGACTTCCAAAACTACATAGAATAGTAGTGGTGAGAGTGGACATCCTTGACTACTAGAGCTCATCAATGAATTTGGTAAAGTTGCAGAATACAAAATTAACACACAGAAACCTCTTGCATTCCTATATACTAACAACAGAAAATCAGAAAGAGAAATCAAGGAAACAGCCCCATTTACTATACAATTAAAAAGAATAAAATACCTAGGAATAAACCTACCTAGGGAGGCAAAAGACCTGTACTCAGAAAAGTATAAGATACTTATAAAAGAAATCAAAGATGACACAAACAGATAGAGACATATACCATGTACTTGGATTGGAAGAATCAGTATTGTGAAAATGACTATATTACCTAAAGCAATCCACAGATTCAATGAAATTCCTATCAAATTACCACTGGTATTTTTCACAGAATGAGAACAAAAAAAATTACAATTTGTATGGAAACACAAAAGACCCTGAATAGCCAAAGCAATCTTGAGAAAGAGAAATGGAGCTGGAGGAATCAAGCTCCCTGACTTCAGACTATACTACAAAGCTGCAGTCATCAAATCAGTATGGTACTGGCACAAAAACAGAAATATAGATCAATGGAACAGGATAGAAAGTCCAGAGATAAACCCACACACCTATGATCACCTAATCTATGACAGAGGAAAAAATAATATAAAATGGATAAAAGTCTCTTCAATAAGTGGTGCTGGGAAAACTGGACAGCTACATGTAAATGAATGAAATTAGAACACTCCTTAACAACACCATACACAAAAATAAACACAAAATGGATTAAAGACCTAAATTTAAGACAAGATACTATAAAATTCTTAGAGGAAATCATAGGCAGAACACTCTTTGACATATATTGCAGTAAGATATTTTTTGATCTACCTCCTAGAGTAATGAAAATAAAAATAAGCAAATGGCACCTAAATAAACTTAAAATCTTTTGTACAGCAAAGGAAATGATAATCAGAACATAAAGACAATTCTCAGAATGGAAGAATATATTTGCAAATGAAGCAATCAACAAAGGATTAATCTCCAAAATATACAAAGAGCTCATGCAGCTCAATATGAAAAAAACTATCAAAAAATGGGCAGAAGGGCTTCCCTGGTGGCGCAGTGATTTAGAGTCCACCTGTCAATGCAGGGGACACAGGTTCGTGCCCCGGTCTGGCAGGATCCCACATGCCGTGGAGCAGCTGGGCCCATGAGCCATGGTCACTGAGCCTGCGCATCCAGAGCCTGTGCTCCACAATGGGAGAGGCCACAACAGTGAGAGGACCGTGTACCAAAAAAAAAAAAAAAAGGCAGAATATCTAAATAGACATTTCTCCAAAGAAGACATAAAGATGGCTAAAACACATGAAAAGAAGCTCAACATAACTAATTATTAGATAAATGCAAATCACAACTACAATGATGTATTACCTCACACTGGTCAGAATGGTCATCATCAAGAATCTACAAACAATAAATGCTGGAGAGGATGTGGAGAAAAGGGAACCCGCCTGTACTTTTTTTTTTTTTTTTTGCGGTACGCGGACCTCTCACTGTTGTGGCCTCTCCTGTTGCAGAGCACAGGCTCCAGATGCACAGGCTCAGCGGCCATGGTTCACGGGCCCAGCCACTACACGGCATGTAGGATCTTCCCGGACTGGGGCACAAACCCGTGTCCCCTGCATCGGCAGGCAGACTCTCAACCACTGCACCACCAGGGAAGCCCCCTCCTGTACTTTTGATGGGAATGCAAACTTGTACAGCCAATATGGAGAACAGTACGGAGGTTCCTTAAAATAACTGAAAATAGAGCTACCATATGATTCTGCAATCCACTCCTGGGTTATCCAGAGGAAATCATAATTCAAAAAGATACATGCACCCCAATGATCATTGCAGCACTATTTACAATAGCCAAGACACGGAAGGAACCTAAATGTCCACCAACAGGAAAGGATAAAGAAGACGGTGTACATATATACAGTGGAATATTAGTTAGACATTAAAAATAACAAAATAATGCCATTTGCAGAAACATGGATGGACCTAGAGATTGTCATACTGAGTGAAGTAAGTCAGACAGAGAAAGACCAATATCATATGATATTGCTAATATGTGGGATCTTTAAAAAGGGTACAAATGAGCTTATTAACAAAACAGAAGTAGAGTCACAGATGTAGAAATAAAACTTGTGCTTACAGGGGGTACCTGCTTACATTGGGAGATAGACATACTACTATACATAAAATAGATAATTAGTAAGCACAGAGAACTGTATAGCACAGATAACTCAATACTCTGTAATAGCCTATATGAGACAATAATCTAAAAAGAGTGGACATATCTATATGTATAACAGTTTCACTTTGCTGTACTAACACGACACTGTACATCAATTATACTCCAATAAAAATTTTAATAAAAAGGAACCTGGGTCCCTAATGACCACTTAAAGCTACCATACAAGCCCTGGGTAACCTCTCTCTGGGCTGCTACTTACAGGATTAAAATAAAACCCCTATTGGTTTTTTAAAAAAGTAAACAAATGGTCAAATATAAAGCATGCTAACACTAATCAAAAAGCAGTAGTAGCTATATTAATTTCAGCCAGAGCAGACTTCAATACAAGGGAAGTTATCAGGGATAAAGAAGGGTTCACTGGTAAATTCTACTAAATATTTCAAGCAAGAAATTAGATCAATTACCTACAATCTCTTTCATAAGACAGAAGCAAAAGGAATACTTGCTAATTCATTCTATGAAGCCATCATTACCTTACTACCAAAACCAGACAGTACAGGCCACTTTGAAAGATGGCTTGGCAGTTTCTTACAAAACTAAACATAGTCTTACCATACCTCCAACAATCTTGTTCTTTGATATCTATCCAAAGGATTTGAAAATTTATGTCCACATAAAAACATGCACACATATATTTATAGCAGCTTTATTCATAATTGCCCAAACATGGAAGCAACCAAAATGTCCTTTAGTAGGTGAATGGATGAATAATCTGTAGTACATCCAAATGATGGAGTATTACTCAACGCTAAAAGAAGTGAGCCATCAAGACAAAAGACATTAAGGAAACTTAAATGCATACTATCAAGTGCAAAAATTTCTTAATATACTGTATGATTTCAACCCTATTACATTCTGGAAAAGGCAGAACTATGGATACAATAACAAAAAATTATCAGTAGTTGCCAGAGATTGGAGAGAGGGAGAAATAAATAGCCAGAGCAAAGAGGACTTTTAGGGCAGTGAAACTACTTTCTATGATTTATAATGGTGGATACATATCATTGTAAACTGATAGAATTTTTTCAAACCAATAGAATGAATAGAACAACAACACTAAGGGTCAACCTTAATGTAAATATAGACTTTGGGTGATATGATGTGTCAATGTAGGTTTATCAATTGTAACAAATGGGGGAAGTTATATATGTAGGGGGCAGCGAGTATATGTACTATCTCTGTACCTTCCACTCTTGGTAACCTAAATCTGACCTAAATATAAACTCTAGTTAATAGAAAAATAAAGGTAAAGGGAAAAAAATGAAATTTTCATGAACATAATTATCTACTCTTTAGTTTTGTATTCCCATAGCTTATAGCTGGGCATAACACATAGTAGGCACTCAATAGCTTGATATTGAATACATTCAAGGACTAAATAAATATTTTTCCTCTGGATGCCATCTAGATTTCAGTAGAGCCTAAAAATTAATGGAAATTCTAAAACAAACACTTGAGTCTCTCTCAGTAGCATCTTCATTGTATACCCAAAAGCATTTAATTGTCATATTGTTTCCTCAGGGTGTTTACAGTAGCTGTGTGATTACAAAAAGTTGAGGCTCTTTTTTTTTTTTTGTAGTTGTTGTTACTGAATAAAGCTGTATATACATTATAAAAATTAAAAAATATAGCTATTGTTTTACCAAAGGAAAGAAATGCAAATATAATTCATTATTTCAGTGATTTACAAATATATTGTCACTGTAATATGAAAATAAATGCTCATGCTGCATAATGATTTGCTATAAAACATTTTAAGAGCAGAATCAAACAAAAAATAAGCTGATCTCTGTAATGTCAGGCTGCATCACATTATGCAGTATCAACAACCAAAGAACATTCAAAATAGAATATTATGTGGCTTGTCTTACAAAATATTCAAAGACATTTGGTTTCTTTAAAATGCAAGTAATCACTCTAAGTTCCTAATGAGCAAGAATGGAGCTGTCAGTTTTCCTGAGACAGTCTCAAAGCTTACCATTCTTTGACTCCAAATAAAGGGCCTCATTAGATCATGGTTGAAAAAGTGCAATATATGGAACAGTCATATGATATATTCTCAGAAATATAGGAAAGGATGTGTATGACATGGGTCATTGAAGGGGAAAATTCCTTTCAGAAAATGTCAATTAGCAAAACTCAAGTATTTACTATGATTAAAAATACATATGCTGAATTTTTAAAATTATGATTCTTTTCATTCATACACTTAGTTAATATCACAAGAACAGAAAATATGAAGAAAATAAAATTTATCCCCACCCAGGTATAAATATTTTCAATAGTTTGGTATTTATTCTTTAATTATGAGGGACAGAGGAAAGAATAATAATCATAATGTACACACAAGTTTTATAATAGTCTTTTACTGTTTAACAATATATTATGAGCTTTTCCCCATATTATTAAATGTTTTTATCTTATCTAAGCATAGTGCAGTCTTTTGCTAATTTGTCATGATTATGCCATGGTTTTGAGTAGGTAATGGGGGTGTGGGAATGGGAAGATAAGATGCTTACACTTAACTTCATCTTACTTAGATATCTACATTTTCATTTTAGGCTTTTCCCATCAAATTTAAGTATTCCATTACTGAGGCTGATAATTCTCTGTCTCCAATCCCCACCCTCAACAGCATCCATTCTTATACATTAAATCTCTCTGGACTGTGATCAATTCAAACTAGGACCACCATGACTATTTTTGAGAAAACACTTGTAATTTTTACCACCAGACTTTATATTATTTTACATACTGGGGCAATGGCTGAAATGAGGGGTCATGTCTTCTCCCTTCTCTCTCTCTCTTCTGTCCTCTCTGTACTTTCATGACAATGCTGTTCTATTCTTCTGTTCTTGAAAATGGTGGTGGGAGACAAAGTATTATCAGCCTCAATAATAAAGTATTTAAATTTGATTGGAAAAATCCTAAAATGGAATATAGATATTCAAGTAAAATGGAGTTAGCATAGGCATCCCTGATTTCATTAGGATGGAAATGGGCATTGTTAGAATTTTTTTTTTTAATAATAAAATAAACCTACATTTCCCAGCCTACTTTGACACTGCTAAATTTTCTTAGATATCAGTGGAAGTATGCTGGAATATTTGGCCATGTTTTATATTCTGATATAGGCACCAACCTATTCTTGTTGTTTTCTTATTAGTCTACTATTAGTAGCCTGTAATATGAGGCTGAATGTCAACGTGAGACACATGATCAAGAGATTTACAGCACTCACTATGGATAATGGAGCAGGGAGATAGAAGAAGCCTGCAAAAATGGTGATCTCACAAAGTCAATGAATTATCCCAGGACTTCTTAGCTCTGACCTTCTGTTTATATTAAAAAAAAAAAAAATCTGTTATGTCGTTAAGCCACGTTCATCTGTTATCTACCTCACACAGCTTAAGCCAATCCTTTGGTGATATCCTCTCTTCCAAACTCATTTTTCTTTTAGAATTTGATTCCATAGATTAAAACAAAGAAAGCTCCCATACATTATCATAATATTTTCTGAATAATTCCATATCTTGGTCTTGCTTAAATTCAGATTGAAACCACAAGTATCATCTTTTCAGCAGCTTTCTTAAAGGACTATATTTTATTTTCTTTTGTTTTTTCATATTTAAGAATCTGAGATTATCTGAGATGGGAAAAGCACTCTTATCCCATCTCATTTCTCCTTCCACATTATGATTTATCTAACCACAAATAAAAATGTTTTCTGTCCTTTAAGATCATGCAGTTTGACTATTCTCACAACATCTGTTCTGGTTTCTGTTTCCTTATGATTATTTTCTTCCACCTCTGCTTGGCCTCCAGTACTGAAATAATCTGAATGACTAAAATATTCAAGCAGAGGACTATTATCCGTATTTTTAAAGTCTTAACACTTTCATTTGTTCACACTCACTATATTTCAACTAATTCCCCATATATATATATATATATATATATATATATATATATATATATATATATAAGCTGATTGTCAGGATCATCCATAAGGCTTCATATCCAGAATTTTAAATTGAAAATCTCTTTCTCTGACAGTAACTCCATAGGTTTTTCCTCTCCCTCTACTTTTACCACACTGAACCTTCCATATTTTTGACCCTTTTAACCTCTCCATTTAAACCTTCTATTCTTTACACTTTCTCTGTACCCATCTCTATGAGCCAATATTAAAACAACTCTCTTGCTGACATTATGAATTCTGTTCTGTTCATTATCTTTTTGTGGAATCTCCTAAAAATATCCAAACTTAGATCAACATCTGTTTGCTTCCTTCTATATCCAGGATATTTAGTAGTTCAATAAGAAAAGTACATAACCATGTTGGCTATGCTGCTACTGTTAAATCATAACCTCAAAACTCAATTAGGGAGGGACGAGTGGAAGATGGTGGAAGACTAAGATGCGGAGATCACCTTCCTCCCCACAAATACACCAGAAATACATCCACACGTGGAAAAACTCCTACAGAACACCAATGAACGCTGGCAGAAGACCTCAGACCTCCCAAAAGGAAAGAAACTCCCCACGTACCTGGGTAGGGCAAAAGAAAAAAGAATAAACAGAGACAAAAGGATAGGGACGAGACCTGCACCAGTGGGAGGGAGCTGTGAAGGAAGAAAGGTTTCCACACACTAGAAGGCCCTTCGTGGGCTGAAACTGCGGGTGGCAGAGGGGGAAAGCTTCGGAGCCATGGAGGAGAGCACAGCAACAGGGGTGTGGAGGGCAAAGTGGAGAAATTCTGGCACAGAGGATTGGTGCAGACAGGCACTCACCATCCCGAGAGGCTTGTCTGCTCACCCGCCAGGGCGGGCGGGGCTGGGAGCTGAGGCTCGGGCTTAGGTCAGAGTGCAGGGAGAGGACTGGGGTTGGCGGCTCGAACACAGTCTGCAGGGGATTACTGCACCACAGCTAGCCCAGGAGGGAGTCCGGGGAAAAGCCTGGACCTGCCGAAGAGGCAAGAGACTTTTTCTTCCCTCTTTGTTTCCTGGTGTGCGAGGAGAGGGGATTAAGATCACTGCTTAAAGGAGCTCCAGAGGTGGGCGCGAGCCACAGCTAAAAGCGCAGACCCCAGAGACGTGCATGAGACGCTAAGGCTGTGGCTGCCGCCACCAAGAAGCCTGTGTGCTAGCACAGGTTACTATCCACACCCCACTTCCGGGGAGCCTGTGCAGCCCGCCACTGCCAGGGTCCCGGAATCCAGGGGTAACTTCCCTGGGAGAATGCTGCCGCATACCTGCACCGCACTCCATGCCCCTCCCTCCCCCCCGGCCTGAGTGAGCCAGAGTCCCTGAAGCAACTGCTCCTTTAACCCCATCCTGTCTGAGAGAAGAACAGACGCCCTCCAGCGACCTACACGCAGAGGCGGGGCCAAATCGAAAGCTGAGCCCCGGGGAGCTGTGAGAACAAAGAGAAAGGGAAATCTCTCCCAGCAGCCTCTGAAGCAGCGGATTAAAGCTCAACAATCAACTTGATGTACTGTGCATCTGTGGAATACATGAATAGATAACGAATCATCCCAAATTGAGGAGGTGGACTTTGAGAGCAAGATTTATGATTTTTTCCCCTTTTCCTCTTTTTGTGAGTGTGTATGTGTATGCTTCTGTGTGAGATTTTGTCTGTATAGCTTTGCTTCCACCATTTGTCCTAGGGTTCTATCTGTGCGTTTTTCTTTTTTTTTAAATTTTCTTAAAAATTTTTTATTTGAATAATTTTATTTTAGTTTACTTTATCTTCTTTCTTTCTTTCCTCCTTCCTTCCTTCCTTCCTTCCTTCCTTCCTTTCTTTCTTCCTTCCTTTCTTTCTTTCTTTGTTTCCTTCCTTCCCTCCTTCAGACAACAAATTATCCCAAATTGAGGAGATGGACTTTGAGAGCAAGATTTATGATTTTTTCCCCTTTTCCTCTTTTTGTGAGTGTGTATGTGTATGCTTTTGTGTGAGATTTTGTCTGTATAGCTTTGCTTCCACCATTTGTCCTAGGGTTCTATCCGTCCGTTTTTGTTTTGTTTAATTTTTTTTCTTAATAATTATTTTATTTTAATAATTATATTTTAGTTTACTTTATCTTCTTTCTTTTTTCTTTCTTTCCTGCCTTCCCTCCTTTAGACAACGAATCATCCCAAATTGAGGAGGTGGACTTTGAGAGCAACATTTATGATTTTTTCTCCTTTTCCTCTTTTTGTGAGTATGTATGTGTATGCTTCTGTGTGAGATTAGTCTGTATAGCTTTGCTTCCACCATTTGTCCTAGGGTTCTATCCATCCATTTTTCTTTTATTTTAAATTTTTTTTCAAAATTTTTTTCTTAAAAATTATTTTTATTTGAATAACTTTATTTTAGTTTACTTTATCTTCTTTCTTTCTTTCTTTCTTTCTTTCTTTCTTTCCTGCCTTCCCTCCTTTAGACAACGAATCATCCCAAATTGAGGAGATGGACTTTGAGAGCAAGATGTATGATCTTTTCAACTTTTCCCCTTTTTGTGAGTGTGTATGTGTATGCTTTTGTGTGAGATTTTGTCTGTATAGTTTTGCTTCCACCATTTGTCCTAGGGTTCTATCCGTCCATTTTTGTTTTTGTTTTTTAAAAAATTATTTTCTTAATAATTATTTTTATACTAATAACTTTTAGTTTACTTTATCTTTTCCTTCTTTCTTTCTTTCCTTTTTTCTTTCTTTCTTTCTTTCTTTCTTTCTTTCTTTCTTTCTTTCTTTCTTTCTTTCTTTCTTTCTTTCTTTCTTTCTTTCTTTCTTCTTCTTCTTTCTTTCTTTCTTTCCTTCCTTCCCTCCTTTAGACAACAAATCATCCCAAATTGAGGACGTGGACTTTGAGAGCAAGATTTATGATTTTTTTTCTGCTTTTTCTCTTTTTGTGAGTGTGTATGTGTATGCTTCTGTGTGAGATTTTGTCTGTTTAGCTTTGCTTCCACCATTTGTCCTAGGGTTCTCTCTGTCCATTTTTTTTTTCTTAATAATTGTTTTTTATTTTAATAACTTTATTATATGTTATATTTATTTTATTTTACTTTATCTTCTTTTGCTCTTTTTTCCTTCCTTCTGTCCTTCCTTCTTTCCTTCCTCCCTCCCTTCCTCCCTCCATCCTTCTTTCTTTGTTTCCTTCTTTCTTTCTTTCTCTCTTTCATTCTTTCTTTCTTTCTACTTCTATTAATACTTTCTTTCTACTTTTTCTACCTTTTATTCTGAGATATGTGATGAAAGACTCTTGGTGCTGCAGCCAGGAGTCAGTGCTGTGCCTCTGAGGTGGGAGAGCCAACTTCAGGACACTGGTCCACAAGAGACCTCCCGGCTCCACGTAATATCAAACTGTGAAAATCTCCCAGAGATCTCCATCTCAACACCAAGACCCAGCTTCATTCAACGACCAGCAAGCTACAGTGCTGGACACCCAATGCCAAACAACTAGCAAGACAGGAACAAAGCACCATCCATTAGCAGAGAGACTGCCTAAAATCATAATAAGTCTACAGACACCCCAAAACACACCACCAGACATAGACCTGCCCACTAGAGAGATAAGATCCAGCCTCATCTACCACAAAACAGGCACTAGCACCCTCCACCAGGCAGCCTACACAACCCACTGAACCAACCTTAGCCACTGAAGACAAACACCAAAAACAACAGGAACTATGAACATGCAGCTTGCAAAAAGGAGATCCCAAACACAGTAAGATAAGCAAAATGAGAAGACAGAAAAACACACAGCAGATTAAGGAAAATGTAAAATCGTACCAGAACTCACAAATGAAGAGGAAATAGGCAGTCTACCTGAAAAAGAATTCAGAATAATGATAGCAAACATGATCCAAAATCTTGGAAATAGAATAGAGAAAATGCAAGAAACATTTAACAAGGACCTAGAAGAACTAAAGATGAAACAAATAACAATGACCAACACAATAAATGAAATTAAAAATACTTTAGATGGGATCAATAGCAGAATAACTGAGGGAGAAGAATGGATAAGTGACCGTTCTTCTGGAAGATAAAATAGTGGAAATAACTACTGTAGAGTAGAATAAAGAAAGAAGAATGAAAAGAACTGAGGACAGTTTCAGAGACTTCTGGGACAACATTAAATGCACCAACATTCGAATTATAGGGGTTCCAGAAGAAGAAGAGAAAAATAAGGGGACTGAGAAAATATTTGAAGAGATTATAGTTGAAAATTTCCTTAATATGGGAAAGGAAATAGTTAATCAGTCCAGGAAGCACATAGAGTCCCATACAGGATAAATCCAAGGAGAAATACACCAAGACACATATTAACCCAACTGTCAAAAATTAAGTACAAAGAAAACATATTAAAAACAACAAGGGAAAAACAACAAATAACACACAAGGGAATCCCCATAAGGTTAACAGCTGATCTCTCAGCAGAAACTCTGCAAGCCAGAAGGGACTGGTAGGACATATTTAAAGTGATGAAGGAGAAAAACCTGCAACCACATTTACTCTACCCAGCAAGGATCTCATTCAGATTTGATGGAGAAATTAAAACCTTTAAAGACAAGCAAAAGCTGAGAGAGTTCAGCACCACCAAACCAGCTTTATAACAAATGCTAAAGGAACTTCTCTAGGCAAGAAACACAAGAGAAGGAAAAGAACTACAATAACGAACCCAAAACAATTAAGAAAATGGGAATAGGAACATACATATCGATAATTACCTTAAATGTAAATGGACTAAATGCTCCCACCAAAAGACACAGATTGGCTGAATGGATAGGAAAAAAAGACCCATATATATATTGTCTACAAGAGACCCACTTCAGACCTAGAGACACATACAGACTGAAAGTAAGGGGTGGGAAAAAAATATTCCATGCAAATGGATACCAAAAGAAAGCTGGAGTAGCAATTCTCATATCAGACAAAATAGACTTTAAAATAAAGACTATTAGAAGAGACAAAGAAGGACACTACATAATGATCAATGGATCGATCCAAGAAGAAGATATAACAATTGTAAATATTTATGCACTCAACATAGGAGCACCTCAATACATAAGGCAAATACTAACAGCCATAAAAGGGGAAATTGACAGTAACACATTCATAGTAGGGGACTTTAACACCACACGTTCACCAATGGACAGATCATCCAAAATGAAAATAAATAAGGAAACACAAGCTTTAAATGATACATTAAACAAGATGAGCTGAATTCATATTTATAGGACATTGCATCCAAGACCAACAGAATACACATTTTTCTCAAGTGCTCATGGAACATTCTCCAGGATAGATCATATCTTGGGTGACAAATCAAGCCTTGGTAAATTTAAGGAAATTGAAATTGTATCAAGTATCTTTTCTGACCACAATGCTATGAGACTAGATATCAATTACTGGAAAAGATCTGTAAAAAATACAAACACATGGAGGGTAAACAATACAGTACTTAATAACAAAGTGATCACTGAAGAAATCCAAGAGGAAATTTAAGAAATACCTAGAAACAAATGACAATGACAACTGAAAACCTATGGGATGTAGCAAAAGCAGTTCTAATAGGGAAGTTTATAGCAATACAATCCTAACTTAAGAAACTGGAAACATCTTGAATAAACAACCTAACCTTGCACCTAAAGCAATTAGAGAAAGAAGAACAAATAAGAAAAAACATATTTAGCAGAAGGAGAGAAATCATAAAAGTCAGATCAGAAATAAATGAAAAGGAAATGAAGGAAACAATAGCAAAGATCAATAAAACTAAAAGTTGGTTCTTTGAGAAGATAAACAAAATTGATAAACCATTAGCCAGACTCATCAAGAAAAAAAGGGAGAAGACTCAAATCAATAGAATTAGGAAAGAAAGAGGAGATGTAACAACTGACACTGCAGAAATATAAAAGGTCATGAGAAATAACTACAAGCAACTCTATGCCAATAAAATGGACAACCTGTAAGAAATGGACAAATTCTTAGAAATGCAAAACCTGCCAAGACTGAATCAGGAAGAAATAGAAAATATGAACAGACCAATCACAAGCACTGAAGTTGAAATTGTGATTAAAATCCTGCAACAAACAAAATCCCAGGACAAGAAGGTTTTACAGGCAAATTCTGTCAAACATTTAGAGAAGAGCTAACACCTATCCTTCTCAAACTCTTCCAAAATATAACAGAGGAAGGAACACTCCCAAACTCATTCTATGAGGCCACCATTAGCTTGATACCAAAACCTGACAAGGATGTCACAAAGAAAGAAAACTACAGACCAATATCACTGATGAACATTGATACAAAAATCCTCAACAAAATACGAGCAAACAGAATCCAAAAGCACATTAAAAGGATCATACAACATGATCAAGTGAGGTTTATTCCAGGAATGCAAGGATTTTTCAATATACGCAAATCAATCAACGTGATAAACCATATTAAAAAATTGAAGGAGAAAATCCATATGATCATCTCAATGCAGAGAAAGCTTTCAAACAAATTCAGCACACATTCATGATAAAAAACCTGCAGTAAGTAGGCATAGAGTGAACTTTCCTCAACATAATAAAGGCCATATAATACAAACCCACAGCCAACACCGTACTCAATGGTGAAAAACTGAAAGCATTTCCACTAAGATCAGGAACAAGACAAGGTTGTCCACTCCCACCACTCTTATTCAACATAGTTTTGGAAGTTTTAGCCACAGCAATCAGAGAAGAAAAGGAAATAAAAGGAATCCAAATCGGAAAAGAAGAAATAAATCTCTCACTGTTTGCAGATGACATGATACTATACATAGAGAATCGTAAACATGTCACCAGAAAACTACTAAAGCTAATCAATGAATTTGGTAAAGTAGCAGGATACAAAATTAATGCACAGAAATCTCTGGCATTCCTATACACTAATGATGAAAAATCTGAAAGTGAAATCAAGAAAACCCTCCCATTTACCACTGCAACGAAAAGAATAAAATATCTAGGAATAAACCTACCTAAGGAGAAAAAAGACCTGTATGCAGAAAATTATAAGACACTGATGAAAGAAATTAAAGATGATGCAAATAGATGCAGAGATATACCATGTTCTTGGATTGGATTAATCAAGATTGTGAAAATGACACTACTACCCAAAGCAATCTACAGATTCAATGCAATTCCTATCAAACTACCACTGGCATTTTTCACAGAACTAGAACAAAAAAATTCACAATTTGTATGGAAACACAAAAGACCCCGAATAGCAAAGCAATCTTGAGAACGAAAAACGGAGCTGGAGGAATCAGGCTCCCTGACTTGAGACTATACTACAAAGCTACAATAATCAAGACCGTATGGTACTGACACAAAAACAGAAAGATCAATGGAACAGGATAGAAAGCTCAGAGGTAAACCCAAGCACATACGGTCACCTTATCTTTGATAAAGGAGGCAGGAATGTACAGTGGAGAAAGGACAGCCTCTTCCATAAGTGGTGCTGGGAAAACTGGACAGGTACATGTAAAAGTATGAGATTAGTTCACTCCCTAACACTGTACACAAAAATAAGCTCAAAATGGATTAAAGACCTAAATGTAAGGCCAGAAACTATCAAACTCTTAGAGGAAAACATAGGCAGAGCACTCTGTGACATAAATCACAGCAAGATCCTTTTCGACCCACCTCCTAGAGTAATGGAAATAAAAACAAAAATAAACAAATGGGACCTAATGAAACTTCAAAGCTTTTGCACAGCAAAGGAAACCATAAACAGGACCAAAAGACAACCCTCAGAATGGGAGACAATATTTGCAAATGAAGCAACTGACAAAGGATTAATCTCCAAAATTTACAAGCAGCACATGCAGCTCAATAACAAAAAAACAAGCAACCCAATCCAAAAATGGGCAGAAGAGCTAAATAGACATTTCTCCAAAGAAGATACACAGACTGCCAACAAACACATGAACGAATGCTCAATATCATTAATCATTAGAGAAATGCAAATCAAAACTACAATGAGATATCATCTCACACCAGTCAGAATGGTCATCATCAAAAATCTAGAAACAATAAATGCTGGAGAGGGTGTGGAGAAAAGGGAACACTCTTGCACTGCTGGTGGGAATGTGAATTGGTACAGCCACTATGGAGAACAGTATGAAGGTTCCTTAAAAAACTACAAATACAACTACCATATGACCCAGCAATCCCACTACCTGGCATATACCCTGAGAAAACCATAATTCAAAAAGAGTCATGTACCAAAATGTTCATTGCAGCTCTATCTACAATAGCCCAGAGATGGAAACAACCTAAGTGTCCATCATCGGATGAATGGATAATGAAGATGTGGCACATATATACAATGGAATATTACTCAGCCATAAAAAGAAACGAAATTGAGCTATTTGTAATGAGGTGGATAGACTTAGAGTCTGTCATACAGAGTGAAGTAAGTCAGAAAGAAAAAGAGAAATACTGTATGCTAAGACATATATATGGAATTTAAGAAAAAAAATTGTCATGAGGAACCTAGGGGTAAGACAGGAATAGAGACACAGACCTACTAGATAATGGACTTGAAGATATGGGGAGGGGGAAGGGTAAGCTGTGACAAAGCAAGAGAGAGGCATGGACATATATACACTACCAAATGTAAGGTAGATAGCTATTGGGAAGCAGCCGCATAGCACAGGGAGATCAGCTTGGTGCTTTGTGACCACCTTGAGGGGTGGGACAGAGAGGGTGAGAGGGAAGGAGATGCAAGAAGGAAGAGATGTGGGAACATATGTATATGTATAACTGATTCACTTTTTTATAAAGCAGAAGCTAACACACCATTGTAAAGCAATAAAAAAAAAAGAAAAAAAACTCAATTAGGCCTGGAAAACTGATTCTTATGAATAACTAGTATCACATGGCTCTTCCATAAGATGAAATGCAATAGAAACAATTAATTCTGCCTGATGATTGAATGAAATGCCTCTTAATGGAAGCATGTTTATCTGCATATATGTGAATATAATTATAAAAAGTAGGAAGGAAAGAAAGTTGTGAAGATATATAAATATGTAGTTAGTTTAGAAATCTGCATGTCACTTATGGTACCTGAAATGTATGGGTTTAATTCAGCAGATGCAACTGGAATATGCGTGAGAAGTATTATAGACATTCTAGTGACTTTATAGTTTTATTCAATTGGAAAAAAATTGTGAACAGAGGACTGAAAATGATTATGTATACATTAATACAGCTTCTTGCATAGTAAAAAATACTTTTAATTTGAAAATATTTATAAATTTCAAAAACACAGGTAGTGGAAAAAAACTAGAAGTAAACATCAAGAAGAGTCATATTTTGGTAGGTAATCTAACAGTTATATATGTATTTAAAAAAATTAGATCATAGTGCATTATTGTTTTTCTTCATATTTTCCATGCAAATATATCATAACTTTATTTCTGTATTCAAAATTTTTCTACACCATCATTTTAGTGATGTGACAACATTCCATAATATTAATGCTTGAAAATGTTAAGCAGTCTACAATTGATTTCAGTTGGTGCCAGGTCATATATATTGGGAAAAATGCTTCAATAAACATCCTTCTACAAATAAATTTTTGCAGTTTATTATTTTTTTAGATTTAATAAATTTATTCTATCTAGAAAATTTTCTAATAATAATATTCTAGGCTTTTAATACTCACTAAATGATAAATTTAATATTTTAAGTTTGTACTAATATATTTCTTTTTGTGATTTTCTTAATAGCATTTGTCTATAACATATTTTACTGTAAGAATACAGTATGTGATACAGATAACATACAAAATTGTTAATCAACTATTTATGTTATTGATTAGGTTTTTGGTCAACAGCAGGCTATTAGTAGCTAAGTTTTTGGGGAATCACAGATTTTCGACCCCTTGAACAATGTGGTAAGGGAGAATATGAAAGTGGTAAAGAATAATGTGAAAAAAAGTTCTCAACAGGATTAGTTATCAGAGAAATAAAAATGTTTTAATCATAATGGAGCAAAAAAATGCACTCACTAAAATTGTTTAAAAAAAACGACGAAAAAGTCCAAATACTGGAAAGGACTGCGATTCTCATACATTGCTGTCGGAAGCATAAAATTATAAAACTGCTTCGGAAAATTGTTTGTTGTTTCTTAAAAATTTAAACATATATCTACCTTATAATTCAGAAATTTCACTTCTAGGTATTTATCCAAGAACACAAAGAACTGGTGTCTACCCAGTAGCATTATTGATAATAGCCAATAAATAAATAAATAAACTGGTAACAATATAAATCAGTAGGAATTGGATGCATTGTGGTTTATTCATATAATTAGTAATACTCAGGTGTAAAAAACTAATGAGCTCCTGAAACATGCAACAACATGATTACATCTTAAAAGAGTGTGCTGAGTGCGAGGAGCCAGATTCCAAAAACGTATACACAAAATCACATAAAATATACTATATGATTTAATTTATATAAATTTCTTGACTTTACTAACGGATCTGGACTTTCTATTTGTAAGCATATGACTGAAAAAAGCAATTAAAATGCTTAAAATATTTTATAAGCCCATTCTCCAGCAACAGTGTTTCTAGTAGAAGTAATGGCAGAAAGTGATGATGGCAGAAAGATCATGATAGTTTACAGCAAAGTAAATGAGTTTAGTGGTGGTGGCAGCAGCATTCTGACAAGATTTTTCCATCTTTGTTACACTACAGTTGATCCTCCATTCCACATTCCCAGATTCAACCAACTGCAGATCAAGAATAATAGAAAAAAAAATCCAGAAAATTCTAAAAGGCAAAACTTGAATTTGCCTTGTGCTGACAACTATTTACATAGCATTTATATTGTTTTTATATTATATTTATATTATAACCAAACTAGGGATGATTTTAAATGGATGGGATGATGTGTGTAAGTTATATGTAAATACTACCCCATTTTATATAAGAGACTTGAGCATCCTCAGATTTTGGTATCTGCCTGGGTTCCTGGAACAAATCACCTCTGATACTAAGAGACAACTTTATATTTCTGCAATAGCACAGATCTCAGTAGCAAAGACTGGGATTCAGAGAATCCTGTAACAATGAGATTTGAAGTGGTGGGAGAAGTAGCTTTGAGTAAGCAACTGACAGTGTCTACCAAAGTAGTCAGCACTATGTATGACTCATTAAAGTTTCTAACTTTTAGGTAACGTTTAGAAAGGCCGTACCACCCGCGATTTTAAAGGAGAATTCTCCAAGCCCTCAAATCTAAATGTGATGGTATGTGTAGATTTCAAATGGACATGTATTTTTATTATATTAAAGAAAGAGAACAAACAAGGTGAAATTAGATGTCAGCTGACTTCTAGGGAAGGTGTGGTTGCCAAGGTGGTTAATTTATTATAGGTTTTCATCTTAATGGTGAAATTTATCAACTTATCTATTCAGCATCTATTGAAAAGTTCACATTTTACTTCCACTCCTTTTCTCTACTAATGATTAAATATGATATGTTTATTAATACACTACTTTATTTGCATCCCTGCCAATTACCTTGCTTGTACTTAATGTCTTAACATTTTTATAAAATGTTGGAGATGATTCATTCAAATTGGTGTTTTAGTACTTCTGCTTCTATATATAAGCTTGAGTTCCTTTTATCTTTGTGGCAGGCTTTTAGACATCAATATGATGGTAACTTTTTAAAAAGAATCAGGAAACCATCTATCTTGTTCTGTATACTACAGAAGTTTAAACCCCAGAAGAATAATTTGTTATGTAAGGCTTGAAACATATTGACTTTTACCTTGACTGAGCCCAGAAACATTTTGAGATAGTTGCTTGCCAATTTCTTCCCAAATATATTGCTTGTGTTTTTTCTTTTTGAACTAATTAAAACAATATATTTTTCAACATTGATAGGACTCAATGTATGCTCAGTAAAATGGATGATAAAAGATCTACATTAAAACTTAATAACTGAAATTTAAAAATGCAAGTTTCAAAAGTAACATTATAAAATCTTCCAGGGGAAGACAAAAAAAGAGAACAATCAACAATAGTCTAGACAAAGGCTTAATAATCAGAATGGCATTTCACTTCTCAAATGTTGATACTGTTTCTAACTCAAGGCAAATTAATTGTACTATGCATCTATACCTAGTTAAATGCCAAATCACTATAAGGATTAATAGACATAAGCAAATTATCAGATATTTAGACACAGACAGAGGTTTGAGAAGCTACTTCACCACAGTAAGAAATAAAGTAACAGGAAAGTTCCAAGATCTCAAAAGCAAGATATTCAAATAGTAAAGAATTGAGGAGATTCCCAGTGTAATTATGATGGGAAATCACAACAAAATTTCTGTGCTGCAGACCTAGGGAGCAATCAATCCTGATTACAGCAAGAGGACCAAAAGCTCTAGAAGCATGTCCCCATGTAAATGAAATTGACAGAATATCTTTTGTTTACATTTTGGTCAGAGAAATTGAGGGTGGCTGACTGGATTAATGGTACTAAGTAAGAACACAAAGAGTATGTTATCAACTCCAGGAAAATAGAATGTTGTAAAAGAAAGTCTTTTATCTCTGATATGGCTCAGATATGGATAATGTCTACATTATCATAATGATGTACATACTGATTATTGATAAAACAAAATGTATGGTTTAACCATTTTGGAAAGATAGGGATGGAATGAAAGCCTAGTTTGCCAGAAAGCTAATTGCTCACTTTACATAGTAAAAATAAATAAGCAAAGCCTAAAATTAAAATTAAGAGCATAAGCATATTATTTGGAAATATGGATATTGAAACTTCTTGGTATCCACCAATATTCATTTTCTCTCTTCAGGTACTATAATAATATTCAGTTATTTATATAGCTACTAAGCATTAAGACTGAATTATCTAGCTTCCTTTTTCTCAATGTGGTAATGGATGTAGGTAGGAATGGCATTTTGTTTTGTTTTGGTTTAGCAGCATTTAGAATATAACCTTATCTGTTTCTTCTCCATCTTCCTCATCTGTGGAGCAAATTTGCTATCTTGACACATGGATAAATGCCACATTCTAAATATGGTGGATTAGGAGAAGCCTGGGTTTTGAGATATGCTTCAAGTAGATCTGTCTTAACAGCCCAGGTTGAACACCTACAAGAGTTGTGTGTGTGTGTGTGTGCGCACATGCACGTGCACGTGTGTGTGTGTGTCTGTGAAAGAGAGAGAGAGAGAGGGAGAGAGAGGGAGAGAGAGAAATTTTGTGTACACGGTATAGTATAGGGGTTGGTTCCAAGAGCTCTGGGTAAATTCCAAACCAGACACAAAGCATCTGTGACTTTGGGCAAGTTAACTGTCTTTTACTTATATTGACACATGCCTTACTGAATTATAGTGAGAGTAACTTGAATTAATCCAGGTAAAGAAATCAGAGGAAGGAGAGCATTATTTAACCTTCTTATATTTTCCTTCTTTAGGTACTCTGTTCCATTGGATTTTGACACTACAATCCTATGGATTTACCAATGCATGTGTGAGAGTTGATTCTCAATTTGATTTGCTGATTCTTCCCATAGATTCAATTAGATCTTATTTGATGTTTACACCAAACATATATATATATATATATATATATATATATAATATCTCAGTACAAGCAAGGAACCCCTGAAATCTCCACCAGAAATTTATGTAACTCCTCAATGCTGGTATACTTCTTTTCCAGCACTGAATATCTTTCAACCTTTGTCCAAGAGAATATATTTGTAATATTTCTTTTTTTTTCTCTCTCTTTGTCAATACCAATATCCACTTTTCTGGTAGATTCTACTCTACTTTCTAAATATCTTTTGAACCCATACATTTCTCTTGATCCTTTGTCCAAGTGATTTACAAATATTTCATACAGTACCACAACAGATACTTGCAATTTAACAATTTCTCTCTGTGTGTAATTTCACTCAGAAACATCCTATTTCCTGAATGGCAAATTTTAGATAATTTGAAATTGCAGCATCTGTTTCCATTTTCTTTCTCATATTCTGTATCCCAAAATGAACTTTGAGTTTTTCACAGGTTCTGGGTTTCTCTTGCCTCTGTGACTCCTCTACGGCTTGTTCCTCATTCAATATCATTATTTCCTTCCCCTTCCATACCAATTTTCCTGTGTAATTAATTCTCTGTAACTCTTCTTTTAAAATGTTACTTTTTCTATGTGATTTGTCTTGACCCCCTATTCTACTCACACAGTATGACTTCTCATAGTATACGTCTTAGTTTTGTTCTTCTTGGAATCTACAGTTATACCTGTCAAAGACAAAGAACAACATTCTAACTAGCCATGGATATGTGCTCTACTTACAAGGACTCCTCATTTGGACATATCACCTCAAACAATATTTAATAATAAAATTTAAATTTAAAAATTAAAATAAAATACTGCTAATATTTATTTTGCACTTGCAATATGCTACATGCTATTCTAAATGCTTTACATTTATTACCTTAGGTAATATTTATAACAATAGTAGGTACAATTGTTATCTATATTTTACAGATAAAGAACCATTTTCAGGGAAATTCTGTTCATAAACTGCTAGTGAGGGATGGAACAAGTTTTCATGCCCACTTAACTTACTCCAGAGTTGTGCAAATAACCATTGAATTATACATATAATTAATAGTATAACATGGATTTATGTATAGTAGATGTTACTTACAGAGGCAGAGAAAAACCGTAAGATTCAACCCTATATTTCATGAATTTAGTCAATGAGTCTTCTAGTTTTCAGTAAAGCTTCAGTCAGTGAAAGCCCAATAGACATGCAGATTATTTCAACTATGAAAGACTTACTTTTAAAAGTGCAGTAATATATGTCACACATTTTTAAAATGTATTTTAATATATTTAAAATATATTCTTATATTGCAAAAGTAAACATTTAAGAAATGTAAAAATTGTATGAAAGAAAATCCAATAATTTGCCTTTCATGAACTACAAATTAAATTATGTGCAGCCTGTTCTAAGTTTTGTTTTTCTAGTATTCTAAGAAAATGCACTTAAATTTCAGATAACTGCTTTGGGCCTGCTATCTTTTAATTTATTTTATTGCATGGGTATTATTATTTGTGTTCATTTAAATTCATTGTACTCCGAAGTTGTCATAAGTAAATACAAGCCAGAGACAATGGTGCTTTGATACTATTTCTATATAGCTCTGAAAAAATACTCTGAAGAAACATCATTTATAGGAATGATATTTTAAATTGTGCTTGCTTGCTCTGTTTAATGAACAAAATAATAATAAATAAAATGATTTTAATATATATTTCTTGGTCTATTTAAATCATATTATGTATTTACCATTTTATTCATGTTAAATTATATTTATTTTTAGAGGTGAGTCCACATTACAATATTTTATTTGGAAGAACAAGAAGATCCAAGATAGCATGTAGGAGTTATGTCAAAGTATCTGTTTCCTGCCTGCTACTATTCATGATGCTTGAGTGTTGAACAAAACACAGCAGTAACTGTCCACATAAATAGTTTCTCTTAAAACTTTTTCGGTAAGAATAGAACATGTAGGAATTCAATAGATCTATTCTATCTTACTCAAATAAACGAATTCAAATGAGGACAAAACAGAAATGCCTATCTAATATCACAGTTATCCCTAATATTTTCCATATATTTGTGTATATGTTTATCTGTGAATGTTTGTGTATGCATACATACATTTTAGATGACAATAAGCAAAATGCTATTTGTCATAGGAACTATAGAATTAGCAAGAAAGGGAAATGTATTTTACTGTTTTGACTATTCATGTGTAATAAAAAAAGGAAAATAGTATTCTCATATTACACTGCTGTCCATTCTATAAGTATACAGTTATTTTGTCAGCTGAGAGGCTCAAGTCTGAAGTGAAGCCTCCACCTAAAACTGAGTGACCTCATGAGGTATAATGCTGAAAATTCAAGTTGTTTTATTGGTGTATCTAGTAAACACGTGTGATAATGGAGACCATGCAGAACTCTCATGAAAATCATTATCCAATAACTAGGCCCGATGGTAACACTGAAAAGGAAGGGGGTAGTTGACTCTATTAATGGTGAATAAGAAAGCCTTTGTTATAAGAGTTCTTCTGATTCTAACAGCAAGTAACTAAGGCTCAACCACTTTCTCCTATTTAACTACTTTGTGATTATGATCAATTTCATTTAAATTACCTTTCTTAAATATAGTCTGAAAATGGTTCATAATTACAATTGAGCCACTCAGTTGAGGCTGGTACTCACATAACTCAAGTTACCATTTGGTTCTAAGTTAATTATTTCGAATCACTAAGGTTATTTATTACACTATGTGTTACCTCATCTTTGCATTTGCAAAAATTTTGCTTGAAAAGATTCTAGAGTCATAAAATAATTAGTCTGTTTCCAAAAATGTTGATTTTTTTTTCATGATATAGTTTATCTTTTCAGAAACTCTGAGTCTGTTTGATGTGGTTCACCTGGAGACCTGAAAAGCCAATGTGTCTTTAATGTCTTTAATGTCAATAATCAGTCACAGCATACGTGTAAAACAAATGTCTATATTGTGGACACATCTGTTATTTTTATCATGAATAGGGAAGATTTATCCTTGAGTAATCCAGTTACTTTGTTGAGTACTTATCACTGAATATCTAGAATGAATATTCTTGACTAGTGGACTAGGAATGAGTCCACTCTGCTAGTCATATGTAGAAATGTCTTGGGTGTCAAAAATCACACATATTTCAGAAAATAACATCCTGACTCATTAAGAAACTGACATTTCAGAATGACAAATATCTTTCTATGGCACCTAGAAAAATTATATAAACATTCAGGAATGACTGTTTTCTAATCTTGCCAAATATTTTGTGTTAAAATAATTTTAAATCAATATGAAATTTATGTTAGATAATACAAACTAGTTGTTGTTAAAAACGATGCTTTCTTCAGCAATGTTGTTTTAAAGATGCAGTGTGTTATTCATGTAGTGTTTGACTACAAAAACATATTCTCTTATAAACAAGATTATTTTTTTATTTAATATCACTTTTAATATTACAAATCTCAGATTCAGAAGTTGTCACAATTTTGAAAATAGAATATTAAAAGAACAAATGCAATAGTTTCAATATAAATGTTTAAATTTTCAGAATACAAATTGAGGTTGATAAGTAATTTGTTTTTCAAAGTATGTAATACAAAATAAACAAATATGCCTAAAATTTTCCTGAAGGCTATAATTAACTTATAGGTCCCGCATCTAGAAACAATCTAATGGACCTTGCAAGTGAGCTTTGTTTTATCTTTTCTTTTTTTTGGCTTGAATAGTCGGGCATAATACAGAAAGTCACATGGCATGCCAATTGCAGAGTGTGTCTAAGATAACGGAAATTTGCTCATATGGAGACAAACTGTTGACCTTTAAGAAAGTTGCTGATGACCTTTAATAGTACATAAAGAGAACATTTTCCTTTTACACTGCTTCTTGTCAAAGTTTGCAACATGGAAAAAAATAGAGTAAATAAATTAATTTAGCAGTATCTTTGTAATTTTAGCTTTATAAAGTAAAAAGAAGATCTTAACAAAAATCCTCCAAACAAAACCCCCTATAAATAAATCATCATTATAACTGGATACAACCAAACAGATCTAATTAATGTGTAATTAAATCAAATCTTGGTTTCCCAGAAGATAAAAGTCTGACGATGTACATATATTGCTGATTAAGCAAACGTTTTCAATTTGCACTGCCAAAGAAAATGCAAAATGAATACTTATTAGTATACAACATGTAAAAACAACCAATCTGAAATTCAAATATTCCATGTTTATGCATGTCCAAGTTTGTTTCCATTTTCCATGCATATTTTCATGTGCAACCATATATTTGAAGACAATCTCCAGTACCCAGATGACAATTTACCATTTAAAAAAAAATCCTTTAAATCTCTTCTTAATCCTCACTTCTTAGATGAAGCATATTAAATGAGTTAAGATGATTAGAATTAACTCATCTTTACCATGGAATTTAGATGGCTGCATTTGTAAACAAGTTCTTTTTTTTGAATACTTTTACATTATTTCCCAGCATGCTTAAATCCTACAGCTATGAATAAGGCCTTCCCACAATTCCCCAGCAAGAATTAATCCTTTGCTCCCCTCTCCTTTCATATAATGTTTAAAATCTTAATTACAGTTCTTATTAGAGTAGGTCTCACTGGTTTTAAGCCTCTGGATTCAAAGAAACTTTTATTTAGACATATTTGGTTCATCCAGTAATGCTTATACATAGTAGATATGTAATAAATACTTACTAAATTGTATTGCAGAGTAAGAAGTGCTTCTCTGGAAAGACTTTTGCAAACAGTAGTACATTATAATCATTTTGATACACCCATGTTTCAGTTGCACTAGATAAAAATGCATATATATATATATATATGAATGAATAAACAATGTGTCTTACTTATTACCTTTAAAGTAAAAGAAAAATTATTACTGTATATAAATGTATTTACTAATGAAATATTTTAAGAGAGGGTGATATTGTCTAGAAAAGGGTTTCTCAACCTCAGCACTATTGACATTTTGTGCTAGATAATTCTTTGTTGTTGTGGGCTATCCTGTGCATTAAAGGATGTTTACCAGCAGATACCGATAATATCCCCCAAATCATGGCAATCTATCTCCAGACATTGCAAAATATCTTCAAAGGGCAAAATTATTCCTACTAGAAAACCACTGATCTAGGAAAAGGAACAAATTGATAAATCCTCACTCTCAAGGTTTGTAACCACAAAACTCTCCCTTGAGCCCATCAGATGACTGACTCAGTCAACTATGGAGTTTCATCTAAAGGAAGTCAAAAAGAAAAAGAAAATAGAGACATATCATTATTTCTGACCATAGAGATTACAGGGAGGACAAATAAAAGCTATAAAATACAATCTGATTCTAATCTGACTTCTCTCTGAGTTTTGGTCCAAAGGAAAGGGATTTGTTAGCTGTGTTGGGAGAATTACTTAAGGACAAAAGAATTACTATGTCAACCTAAATGTTGGACTTTGGAAAAGAACGGCCTTGAAAGCTGCTGGTAGTGATGTGTAAGTGGTCACATAAAACTAAGCTTGTTGGTGCAGAGTGGATAGGATGTAGTAAGGTCAGAATTTAGCTTTCTCAAGTCCCCTTCTATTCTTGTGTGTTGTATATGGGGCACTGAATTTTCCATATTGCCCTGCAAAATGCATGTACAGAGTGACCATGAAGGGACCAACTAGCAATCAATTGTTTATTCCCTATAAGACCTCTTAGGAAAAAGTGAAACATTTGATCAGGCACAGCTAAGTTTATTAGACATACTGTAAGAAGGGAGAATACCACCTTGACTGAATCTTATTTGTATCTCAGAAGAGGGAAATCAAGAGGTACTATTTTATTTGGAATAGGAAAGATATTATCACATAGTAGCTTTAAATTGGTAAACACCCTGAGATGAGGGTCTTAAAGCAAATTGTGTTGAACAAAATGTTAGTCTTCTTAAATAACTATTGATACTTCAGGTGATACACAGTCATATTGTTCAATAGCAATAATTTCTTGGAGAAAGTAGCTAAGTTCCTCATGCTTATTCTCAGTATTGTTTAAAACAGGGTCAAGAAAATTTATGTTGGTTTCAGTTATCATGCCAAAAAGTCAACAAGTAAGGAAGCATATGGTTTTTCAGTGAGTTTCAAAGATGGACTCAATAAATTAGATTAGAAACTAAGACATTCCCAGCAAAAGGAAGAAAAGGACCTGAGGTGAATCATCCTTAGACTTTAGCTACAGTGGACAAAAAAATGTCTGAGTGTGGAATATATTTACCTCTGCAGTCACCCATTCAGGGAGCAGCTCACATCATGTTAAAGGGGAGACCAGGGAATATACGGTGTGGATCTGGGAATCTATCTCTTCTCAATCCCTATAAGATCTTTTAAGAGCAAACAGCATTTTCAGCGAGAGAGTGAAGAGAGGGAGGACCCAGAGATCGAAATCCAATAATTTTACTGAAAGAACTCTTTGAATTATTGTATCACACAAATTTTATAGGATTGGACATTATTTTTCACCTTAACAAATACTTTATCCAATCAACATTAAAAATCAAAAAGGTATATAGTGCTTCCCTGGTGGCGCAGTGGTTGAGAGTACGCCTGCCGATGCAGGGATGCAGGGGACACGGGTTCATGCCCCGGTCCGGGAAGATCCCACATGCCGTGGAGTGGCTGGGCCCGTGAGCCATAGCCACTGAGCCTGTGCATCCGGAGCCTGTGCTCCGCAACGGGAGAGGCCACAACAGTGAGAGGCCCGCGTACCGCAAAAAAAAAAAAAAGGTGTATAGATTTTGCTTCTCTGTGTACAGTGTATTTTAATGTGTGAACCCTGTGGTTAATAACTGCTATGTTATACATTTCAACAAATGACTGCCACAAGAAATTAGCGAGGGAAATGTCCATGTGAACTACCTGGAAATTGTCGCACACACACACACATACACACATACACAAATAGAGTAATAGAGGTTTAAATGTACCTAAGATTTAAATTCAGAGAGGAAAAAAGTTCATAAGGGTACTCCAGAGCAAGAGAAACATAAGCAAGGTATAAAGGTGAAAATTTTATAATGCATGTTTTCAATTTGCAGTTGGCAACTTTAACATGCATGTTTTGTCAGGAAAACAGAAGTTATGTTAGATATTTAATCTGTAGGAATTTAACACAGGGAATTGCTTACTGATTCATTGAAAAGAAATGGAGAGAAAAAAATGTAATGGCTCAGAGTAAAAGGGAGAAATACGTTACCAGCCAAAAATAGAGAAACTGCTTCCACTCATGGTCTTGATTCCATAGGTTGAATATTTTTACCATTCTCTGAAGGCACAGCTGCTGGTGGTGGTGCTAGGACACCAGGGGATACCACTGAGTCAATCAATTTAGTCATCACCATCAAAACTGGAACTACCAAAAGGATTTCATCTGCCTCAATTAGGACTAGTTAAAGAGTATGGCCCTGCAGCAACCTCCAGTCACTGTCATCAACACCCTCACTTTCTAAGGTCCTGCCTGTAACTGCACTGGCAGAAATTAATAAAAAGACGATTTGCATGGGAGTCTGAGAAATATAACTTGTGGGCTCTTCAAGGGTGGTGCAGGGCCTTAGAAATAACAAAGAAATATCCAGGTCAATAATAGATAAACTTCTGAAGCTTTAAAAGTTCTCATAATTTCTTTCTTTTCAAACACCTTTCCAACTAAGAAACTTGTGATCATTTTTGTCCTGGTAATTTAGGCCTTAAGGCAAAGGCTCAACATGAATCTATTTTGCTAGACTGAGCTTTTGATCTTTATTTATTTATTTGTCCACATGTCCAACAAATATTTACTGTCTTCTGTGACCTACGTACTTATCTAAGCAGATTACATGACTAACATTAACACAAGACAAATGTGTTAATGTATTAATTTTAAAACCTCATCCCCAGTTATCATATTCACTCCCTGTTTCAAATTCCTCTCAACATTTTCTCTTAACCCACTCAGTCAGTCATTAACCCACACCTCTTCAACAAAGCTTTTCTAGTCAAAATCACCAATGAACTCCATGTTGCAAAATTCAATATTAAATTTTCAGTCTCACCTTACTTGACCTTTGACTGTGTTATTTCCTTTTACCTGAAACTTTTTTTGAGTGACTTAGAAGAAACCTCACTCTTCTGGTATTTCTCTGACATCATGGATGATTCCTTTTCATCTCTCTGACCTTCAAATTTTGGTGTGCTCAGTAGCTCAGCCTTTGAGCTACTCCACCTCTCTGTCTACACTCATTTTGTGATTTCATTTAGCCTAATGGCTTTAAATGCCGTTAATTTTCTGTTACCTCCCAGATTTTATATTACTGGTATGAAACTTGCCTCTGAAACAGTCCTATATATTCAACTGCCTATTTGATTGGTGTGCTTGTTTAGACAAGAAACATTTCAAATGCAAGACATTCAAAATTGACCCCTAATGCTATCCCACCCATGGTCTTAATTTCAGTAAATGATTACTCCATTCTTCATGTTTCTCAGGAAAAATACCCTGGACTTTCCTTCCACTCCTCTCTTTTTTTGTATCCCAAATAACATTGGCTTCATTTTCCAAACATATCCAAAATCTGACAACTTTTCATCTTCCCCACTATCATCATAAGCCATCATTTCAGTGTGGATTACTGTCACAGTTCCTTTATTGTTCCTCCTGTTACCAAGTCCAATCTCGTGCTGCTCACTCACAACAGGTTAATTGAGTAGAGAGAAAAGGCGATGAGACAAGGAATAGCCATCTTATTCAGAAAGTAAGTAAACTGAGAAGATGGTAGAAAAATGTCCGAGAGAAACATCTTGCTCGGGTTAGAATACAGGCTTCTTTTATGCTATTAAGGGTGAAAGCAGGAGGGGCGGGAGTGAGGTCTGGAGGTAAGAAATAGCTGCAGGCATCTGGGTGCTGGCCAGGGTGAAGGGAGGTTACCAAAGGTCTTTGCTCATGATCAGTATACTCATTACTCTGGTCTGGTCATGATGTCCCTGCAGAACTGGATAAGACAAATCTTACTTTTCTTTTTCATGTTTCCTTATTTCCATAAGGATGCAAAATTTCTGCGAAGGGGCTATTATGGACACCTCAAGCTATGGGCAAAATTCTTTCAATAATTAGGGTGCTTATGTGCAGAGCTAGTGTGACTAAGCAAAAGCAATTAACAATAGAACAGAAAGGTTACAACAAAGGAAATATATCCAGTATGGAGTCAGACTTGTTCTTCCCTGTTATACTCTTGCATCCATTATTACCTCCCTAGAGTTTATTTGGAATAAAGGAGCCAGAAGTATCCTTTTTATAATGCCATATCATATGAGTCCTTTGCAAAGTCATTTGTAATGGAATCCATTTCTCTCAGAGCAAAAATAGAGCTTTTACCACAGACTATGAAGTGTCAAATGGCCTAGCCCCACTCCCTCTCTGACATTATCTGCTACGATTCTCCCCTTTGTATCCTCTACAATAGTTATCTTGTTGGACAAAGACAAAAACACTTCAGCCTTGGCCTTTGTATTTGCTGTTCTCTGCTTAAATCTCTTCTCATAGATATGTACAAGCCTCATTCTAAGACATATATCAGGTGTTTGCTCAATTATCTTAATCTCAGGGAGGTGTTCCTTGGCTACTCTATTTAAAATTGGCAATGCCCACCACTGCAGGACTCTTCATCTGCTTTCCCATCTTGATTTCCTTTGTATTTTCAATATAATTACATATAACTATATATATCGTACCTATATCCAAATCTATATAGCTATTTCTACACATACATGTTTTTTAACCACTGTATTTATTGCCACATCACCAGATCCAAAACATAATTTCTAGTCACTAATATGTAAATATGTGTTGAATAAGTAAACAATGAATCAGTGAATTTTTTTTGTAAAATAAGTTAATTTTTTTAAGAAAAAATAAAAGTAAAGACTTCTAGAATTATAAAATAAATGGCAATTCTTATCTAATTAAATAATCATTGTCATTTCTTCAGTTTTTTAGAAGAGAAACTCATTTCTTGACCTATTAAATTTGAAAACTTTTATTTTACATAGAAAGTCCTGAAGTTTAATTTTAAAAAGGGGATTTTTTTAGTCATAACGTGATCTGGAAATAGTTTAATCTAAGTCCTTCATTACATAATTTTAAAATAAAAGAGACTATAGCTAAACTGTTGCACAACTAGTCTCATTCTACTAGGTCACAGAACACCAGGGAAGGGAACACATCTATTATAAATTGTTATGTATTGTTTCACAATTTTTTCATTGTATTATACTTTACTTTCTCATGGAGTAATATAGCAGCCTTGTGAAAGCGTCATATCTTGCCACCAAAGACTTTCATATTTCTATTATTTTTTTATAACTATACATACAAATTCTTCGTGGCAGTGTTCAAAATTGTTTAATGGATTGGGGAATTCCCTGACAGTCTAGTGGTTAGGACTCCACACTATCACTTCCGAAAATGCAGGGTTGTGCAGCCAAAAAACAAAATGGTTTAATGGAGTGAGATCAAATACATATTTCATGTAGTAATGTTATGTTCTACCTGATATTGTTTATGTAGTGTGTATGTTTTTATACTTTAAGCTCCCTGCCCCCAAATGAAGAGCTTCAAAAACATTACTTTTGTCTATAACCATTGGAAATAGAGAGGAAGGTCAGAGAGTCTGTAAAATTTTAAATTAGTGGCCATTTAAACTTTATATTAATGTTACCATTCAAAATTATTTTGGTATTTGTAACTATGTATTTGAACACTTGGTATCCAAAGACAAAAATTTCAATGATTATTTCCCTGACAAAAGTAACATCACTTTAATTAAACATATCTGACAAATTAAAATAACACTTTTAAAATTGTTTAAAATTATCATTTTTTATTTTTTAATAAATTTATACTCCCCATCACCCATTTCTCCACCCACATCCCTTGCCTCTGACAGTCACCAATAATCTGTTCTTTATATCTATTATCTTGGGGTTTTTTTAGATTTCATATATAAGAGAGATCTACAATAATTGTCTTTCTCTGTCTTACTCATTTCTCTTAGAATAATGCCCACAAGGCCCATCTATGTTATTGCAAATGGCAGGATTTCCTTCCTTTTTATGACTGAATTACATATTCCCCAATTCTTTATCCAGTCACCAATCATTGGACACTTGGCTTGTTTCCATAACTTAGTTATTGTAAATAATCCTGCAACATGTGGGTTCATATATGTATTTGAATTAGTGTATTTGTTTTCTTTGGATAATACCCAAAATGAATTGCTAGATGGTATAGTAATTCTATTTTTAATTTTCTGAGGAAACTCCATACTGTTTTCCATAGTGGCTACACCAATTTACATCTCTACAACAGTGCACGAGGCTCCTTTTTTCCACATCCTTGCCAACATTTGTTATACCTTGTCTTTTTGATAATAGACATGCTAACAGGTATAAGGTGATATCTCATTATGGATTTGATTTGTGTTTCCCTGATGCCTAGTGATGTAGTGATGTTAAGCATCATTTCGTGTACCTGTAGGCCATCTGTATGTCTTCTTTGTAAAAAGATCTATTCAGATCTGCCTATTTTGAAGCAGATTGTTTATTTGCTATTGAGCTGTATGAACTCTTTATGTATTTTGGATATTAGCCCATTATCAGATATATAATTTATAAATATTTTCTCCCATTCATTTTTTTACCTTTTTTACCTGTTTTGCTGTGTATAATTTTTTTAGTATGATGTACTTATTCATTTTGGCTTTTGTTGCTTTTTATTTTGGTAACAGAGTCAAAAAATCATCACCAAGACATATAACAAGGAGCTTATGTCTTCTGCTGGGAGTTTTATGTTTTCAGGTCTTACTTTCAAGTCTTTAATCATTTGAGTTAATTTTTGTGTATGTTATAAGCTATTAGTCAAGTTTCATTCATTGTATGAGGCAGTCCAGTTTTTCCAACATCATTTATTACAAAGACTGTCCTTTCCCCACTGTATAATTTTAGTTTCTTTATCATAATTTAGTTCACTATATAAGCATGGGCTTAATTCTGGGCTCTCTGTTCTGTTCCATTGATCCCTTTGTCTGTTTTTGTGCCTAGAAAACTCACGTTGTATGAAGAATTAATGAAATACTTATTAAATGAATGAACTAAGTTTTTTGTTTTTTTTTTTCACGGTACACAGGCCTCTCACTGTTGTGGCCTCTCCTGTTGTGGAGCACAGGCTCTGGACACGCAGGCTCAAAGGCCATGGCTCACGGGCCCAGCTGCTCCGTGGCATGTGGAATCTTCCCGGACCGAGGCATGAACCCATGTCCCCTGCATCAGCAGGCAGACTCTCAACCACTGTCCCACCAGGGAAGCCCCTGAACTAAGTATTTTTGAAGACTGTGATCAATGCTTGCTTGGAATAAATAAGGAAAGGTATTTAAGGAAGACAACATTTTTCCTTGGCCAAAAATAGTAGTGCTGATAAAAAATAAGATAAAAGAGGGGACTGCATAGTAAATCCACTTAAAGGGTGTTTTTATGTAAATGAAGTGGTTTAAATTGGCCACTTTTTAAATTTGCATTTATTTATTTATTTATTTTTGGCTGCGTTGGATCTTTGTTACTTCATTACTGTGTGAGGGCTTTCTCTAGCTGCAGAGAGCAGGGGCTACTCTTCATTGTGGTGTGCAGTCTTCTCATTGTGGTGACTTATCTTGTTGCAGAGCCTGGGCTCTAGGCATGCAGGCTTCAGTAGTGTGGCACGTGGGCTCAGTAGTTGTGGCTCACGGGCTCTAGAGCACAGGCTCAGTAGTTGTGGTGCACTGGCTTAGTTGCTCTGCAGCATGTGGGTTCTTCCCAGACCAGGGATCGAACCCATGGTCCCTGCAGTGGCAGGCGGATTCTTAACCACTGCACCACCAGGGAAGTCCCTAAATTGGTAACTTTTAAAGGTTGATTAATCTTACATTCTTCCAAGGTATTTGCTTCTAAGGACTTTAGAAGTGAATAATGATTACTTGAAAGAAGAGAATTAAATTTTCTATAGAAATACAATGTTTCATTGAAAAATGAATATTTGCAACAGTTCATAATGAGGTTTCAAAATTCCACACAATATTCTGGCTTTTTAAGGTCAATAGGAATTATTTAACTATAAATATTTTTATACACATAAATGTGCCAGAAAGAGCATTAACCTCCCTCACCTCTTAAATTTTTACTTAGACACGTATAATCTATTTTAAAGCCTATTCTCAAATTAAGCTTCCTCTATCAAAAAAAGAGGAAAAGAGAAATTTAAGAATGGTCTGAAATTCTTTAAAATTTGGTCCATGTATTTATTTTGTTTTGTTTTCTTCTTGGACATACACTCATTTATCAATCAAAATATCTTGTTTATATTCCTCAAAATATGCACCAAATTCTAGAGAATGATCACAAAATACAGTTTAAATACAAATGTTTGGGAGTAACAATTGATATTAGGTTGGATTCAAAGGTACTAAATACAAACAGTATTTTAAAGGGTAGCAGAATATGCCACCCCTAAATATACCACCATTACATAGGATTTTTTTGAGCTCAAGGCAATTGAGAAGGAGTACTCATTTATTTTTTTTTAAATTTTATTAGAGTAGAGCTAATTTCCAATGTTGTGTCAGTTTCAGGTGTACCACAAAGTGAATCTGTTATACACATGCATATACCTGTTCTTTTTTATATTATTTTCCCATATAGGCCATTACAGAGTATTGAGTGGAGTTTCCAATCTTCCAATTTATAACTCCCCCTCCTCCTTACACCCTGGTAACCATAAGTTTATTTTCTACATCTGTAACTCTATTTCTATTTTGTAGGTAAGTTCATTTGTACCCCTTTTTTAGATTCCACATATACATGATACCATATGGTATTTGTCTTTCTCTTTCTGACTTACTTCAATCAGTATGATAAGAAGTCAATCTAGATCCTTCCATGTTGCTGCAATTGGCATTATTTTGTTCTTTTTTATGGATCAGTAATATTCCATTGTATATGTGCATCACATCTTCTTTATTCACTCCTCTGTTGATGGACATTTAGGTTGCTTCCATGTCCTGGCTATTGTATATAGTGCTGCAATGAAATTGGGGTACAAGTATCTTTTTGAATCATGGAATTCTCTGGGTATATGCTGACAAGTGGGATTGCTAGATCATGAGGTAGCTCTATTTTTAGTTTATTAATGAATCCCATACTGTTCTTCACAGTAGCTGTACAGGTTTACAGTCCCATAAACAGTGTAGGAGGGTTCCATTTTCTCCACACCCTCTCCAGCATTTATTGTTTGTAGATATTTTGGTGACAGCCATTCTGACCAGTGTGAGATTTTATTTGCATTTCTCTAATGATAGTGATGTTTAGCATTTTTCATGTACTTTTTAACCATCTGCACTCTTCTTTGGAGAAATGTCTATTTAGATATTCCACCTTTTTTTTTTTTTTTTTTTTTTGCAGTACGCAGGCCTCTCACTGCTGTGGCCTCTCCTGCTGCAGAGCACAGGCTCCGGATGCTCAGGCTCAGTGGCCATGGCTCACAGGCCCAGCCGCTCCACGGCATGTGGGATCCTCCCAGATCAGGGCATGAACCCGTGTCCCCTGCATCGGCAGGGGGACTCCCAACCACTGTGCCACCAGGGAAGCCCTCCACCTATTTCTTGATTGGGTTGTTTGTTTTTTTTTATATTGAGCAGCATGAGCTATTTGTATATTTTGGAGATTAATCCCTGGTTGGTTGCTTCATTTGCAAATATTTTCTCCTGTTCTGAGGGTTGTATTTCTGTTTTGTTTATGGTTTCATTTCCTGTGCAAAAGCTTTTAAGTTTAATTAGGTCCCATTTGTTTATTTTTGTTTTTATGTTCATTACTCTAGGAGGTGGATCAAAAAGATCTTGCTGTAATTTATGTCAAAGAGTGTTCTGCCTATGTTTACCCCTAAGAGTTTTACAGTAGCTGGCCTTACATTCATGTATTTAATCCATTTTGGATTTATTTTTGTGTGTAGTGTTACAGATTGCTCTAATTTCATTCTTCTACATGTGGCAGTCCAATTTCCATAGCACCATTTATTGAAGAGACTGTCTTTTACCCATTGAATATTCTTGTTTCCTTTGTCATAGATTAGGTGACCATAGGTACATGGGTTTATCTCTGGAATTTCTATCCTGGTCCACTGATTTATATTTCTGTTTTTGTGCCAGTACTATACTGTTTGGATGACTGTAGCTTTGAGATATAGTTAGAAGTCAAGGAGACTAATTCCTCCAGCTCCATTCTTCTTTCTCAAGATTGCTTTGGTTTTATGGGGTCTTTTGTGTTTCCATACAAACTCTAAATTTTTTTGTTCTGATTCTGTGAAAAATACCATTGGTAATTTGATAGCAATTGCATTGAATCTGTAGATTGTCTTGGGTAATATTGTAATTTTCACAATATTGATTTTTCCAACCCAAGAACATGGTATATGTCTCCACCTGTTTGTGTCATCTTTAATTTCTTTTATCATTATCTTATAGTTTACTGAGTATAGGTCTTTTGCCTCCTTAGGTAAGTTTATTCCTAGTTATTTTATTCTTTTTGATGTGATGGTAAATAGAATGGTTTCTTGAACTTCTCTTTCTGATCTTTTGTTGTTAGTGTATAGAAATGCAAGAGATTTCTATGTATTAATTTTGTAACCTGCAACTTTACCAAGTTCATTGATGAGCTCTAGAGTTTTCTGGTAGTTTCTTTAGGATTTTCTATGTATAGTATCATGTCATCTGCAGTGACAGTTTTACTTCTTCTTTTCCAATTTGGATTCCTTTTATTTCTTTTTCTTCTCTGATTGCTGTGGCTAGGAATTTCAAAACTATGTTGAATAATAGTGACAATAGTGGACATCCTTGTCTTGTTCCTGAACTTAGAGGAAATTCTTTCAGGTTTTCACCATTGAGAATGATGTAAGCTGTGGGTTTGCTATATATGGTCTTTATTATGTTGAGGTAGATTCCCTCTATACCCATTTTGTGGAGAGTTTTTATCATAAATCAGTGTTGAATTTTGTCAAGGCCTTTTCCTGCATCTATCAAGTTGATCATATGGTTTTATTCTTCAATTTGTTAGTATGGTGTATCACACTGATTCATTTGCAAATATTGAAGAATCCTTGTTTCCCTGTGATAAATCCCACTTGGTCATAGTGTGTGCTCCTTTTAATATGTTGTTGGATGCCGTTTGCTAGCATTTTGCTGAGAATTTTTGAGTCTATATTTATCAGTGATATTGGTCTGTAATTAGTGTGTGTGTGTGTGTGATATCTTTGTCTGGTTTTGGTATCAGGGTGATGGTGGTCCTGTAGAATGAGCTTGGGAATGTTCCCTTTTTTGTAATATTTTAGAAGAGTGTCAACAGTGTAGTTGCTAACACTTCTTTAAATATTTCATAGAATTTGTAAAGCCATCTGGTCGTGAACTTTTGTTGGTTGGAAGATTTTTAATCACAACTTCAATTTCAGTATTTTTGATTGATCTGTTCATATTTTCAATTTCTTCTTGGTTCAGTCTTAGAAAGTTATATTTTTCTAAGATTTTTTTCATTTCTTCTTTTCATTTCTTCTTTCATTTTTTCATTACTTCTAGGTTGTCCATTTTATTGGTGTATAAAATTGTAGTATATCTGTAGTAATCTCTTCTGATCATTTGTACTTCTGTTGCATTTGCTGGAACCTCTCCCTTTTCATTTCTAATTTTATTAATTTGAGTCCTCTCCCTTTTTTTATTTTCAAATAAAAATGACTACATTTTTATCTGGCAAAAAATTGTATACACATGGTTTAAATTTTTTTTTTAATTTTAGCAGTTTTTGGCAATCTTAATTAAATACAATATATTACAACCAAACCAAAACATAGTTGTTTAAGTAACAACTGTTAAGAGTGCCATGAACCCTGATGCCCAGACTCCCTCCCCACCCCACTGACCCCTAGAGACATAGAGCAAAGAAAAATCTTCCCATCCGGATAAGCTCATCTCCCACCCCGCTTAGGAAGCTAACTAATAGGAAGCAACAGAACAAATGAGTAGTGTAATCTCTTCCCTCTTACATTTCCCTCCATCCCACCCTCCCAATCCCACCCCTATAGGCAGTCACAAACCACCTAGCTGATCTCACTGTGCTATGCAGCTGCTTCCCACCAGCTATCCATTTTACATTTGGTAGTGTATATATGTCCATGTCTCTCTCTTGCTTTGTCACAGCTTACCCTTCCCCCTCCTCATATTCTCAAGTCCATGCTCTAGTAGGTCTGTGTCTTTATTCCCATCCCACCCCCAGGCAATTCAGGACCTTTTTTTTTTTTTTTCTTAGATACCATATACATGTGTCAGCATACGGTATTCGTTTTTCTCTTTCTGACCCACTTCACTATGTATGACAGACTCTAGGTCCACCCACCTCACTACAAATAACTCAATTTAATTTCCTTTATGGCTGAGTAATATTCCATTGTATATATGTGCCACATCTTCTTTATCCATTCATCCAATGATGGCCCCTTAGGTTGCTTCCATCTCCTGGCTATTGTAAAAGAGCTGCAATGAACATTTTGATATGTGACGCTTTTTGAATTATGGTATTCTCAGGGTATATGCCCATTAGTGGGATTGCTGGGTCATATGGTAGTTCTATTTGTAGTTTTTTAAGGAACCTCCAAACTGTTCTCCATAGTGGCTGTACCAATTCACATTCCCACCAACAGTGAAAGAGTGTTTTCTTTTCTCCACACCCTCTCCAGCATTTATTGTTTCTAGATTTTTTGATAATGGCCATTCTGACTTGTATGAGATGATATCTCATTGTAGTTTTGATTTGCATTTCTCTAATGATTAATGATGTTGAGCATTTTTTCATGTGTTTGTTGGCAATCTGTATATCTTCTTTGGAGGAAAGTCTACTAGGTCTCCTGCCCATTTTTGGATTGGGTTGTTTTTTTTTTTTTGTTATTGAGCTGCATGAGCTGCTTGTAAATTTTGGAGATTAATCCTTTGTCAGTTACTTCATTTGTAAATATTTTCTCATTTTCTGAGGTTTGTCTTTTGGTCTTGCATATGATTACCTTTGATGTGCAAAAGGTTTTAAGTTTCATTAGGTCCCATTTGTTTATTTTTGTTTTTATTTCCATTCCTCTAGGAGGTGGGTCAAAAAGGATCTTGCTGTAATTTATGTCATAGAGTGTTCTGCATGTGTTTTCCTCAAAGAGTTTGATAGTGTCTGCCCCTACATTTAGGTCTTCAATCCATTTTGAGTTTATTTTTTGTGTATGGTGTTAGGGAGTGTTCTAATTTCATACTTTTATATGTACCTGTTCAGTTTTCCTAGCACCTCTTATTGAAGAGGCTGTCTTTTCTCCACTGTATGTTCTTGCCTCCTTTATCAAAGATAAGGTGATTATATGTGCATGGGTTTATCTCTGGGCTTTCTATCCTGTTCCATTGATCTATAATTCTGTGTTTGTGTCAGTACCATACTCTCTTGATTACTGTAGCTTTGTAGGATAATCTGAAGTCAGGGAACCTCATTCCTTCAGCTCCACTTTTCGTTCTCAAGATTGCTTTGGCTATTCGGGGTCTTTTGTGTTTCCATACAAATTGTGAAATTTTTTGCTCTACTTCTGTGAAAAATGCCAGTGGTACTTTGAAAGAGATTGAATTGAATCTGCACATTGTTTTGGGTAGGATAGTCATTTTCACAATGTTGATTCTTCCAATCCAAGAACATGGTATATTTCTCCACCTGTTTGTATCATCTTTAATTCCTTTCATCAGTGTGCTATAATTCTCTGCATACAGGGCTTTTGTGTACTTAGGTAAGTTTATTCCTAGATATTTTATGCTTTTTGTTGCAATGGTATATGGGACTGTTTTCTTAATTTCACATTCAGATTTTTAACCATTAGTGTATAAGAATGCCAGAGATTTCTGGGCATTAATTTTGTATCCTGCTATTTTACCAAATTCATTGATTAGCTCTAGTAGTATTCTGGCAGCATCTTTAGGATTCTCTAGGTATAGTATCATGTCATCTGCAAACAGTGACAGCTTTTCTTGTTATTTTCCAATTTGGCTTCTTTTATTTCTTTTTCTTCTCTGATTTCTGTGGCTAAAACTTCCAAAACTATGTTGAATAAGAGTGTTGAGAGTGGGCAACCTGGTATTGTTCCTGATCTTAGTGGAAATGGTTAAATTTTTTTACCATTGAGGATGATGTTGGCTGTGGGTTTGTCATATATGGCCTTTATTATGTTGAGGAAGTTTCCCTCTATGCCTACTTTCTGCAGGGTTTTTATCATAAATGGGTGCTGAATTCTGTCAAAAGCTTTCTCTGTTTCTATTGAGATGGTCATATGGTTTTTGTACTTCAGTTTGTTAATATGGTGTATCACGTTGATTGATTTGCATATATTGAAGAATCCTTGCATTCCTGGAATTAACCCGACTTGAACATGGTGTAGGATCCTTTTAATGTGCTGTTGGATTCTGTTTGCTAGTATTTTGTTGAGGATTTCTGCATCTATGTTCATCAGTGATTTTGGCCTGTAGTTTTCTTTCCTTGTGACATCTTTGTCTGGTTTTGGTATCAGGGTGATGGTGGCCTCGTTGAATGAGTTTCGGACTCTTCCTATCTCAGTTATATTTTGGAAGAGTTTGCGAAGGATAGGTGTTAGCTCTTCTCTAAATGTTTGAAATAATTTGCCTGTGAAGCCATCTGGTCCTGGGCTTTTGTTTGTTGGAAGACATTTAATCACAGTTTTAATTTCAATGCTTGTGATTGGTCTGTTCATATTTTCATATTTTCTATTTCTGTTTCTTCCTGGTTCAGTCCTGGCAGGTTATGCATTTCTAAGAATTTGTCCATTTCTTCCAGGTTGTCCATTTTATTGGCAAAGAGTTTCTTGTAGTAATCTTTCATAATCCTTTGTATTTCTGCGGTGTCAGTTGTTACTTCTTTTCCATTTCTAATTCTATTGATTTGAGTCTTCTCCCTTTTTTTCTTGATGAGTCTAGCTAATGGTTTATCAATTTTGTTTATCTTCTCAAAGAACCAACTTTTAGTTTTATTGAACTTTGCTATCGTTTCCTTCATTTATTTTCATTTATTTCTGATCTGATCTTTATGATTTCTTTCCTTCTGCTAACTTTGGGTTTTTTTTGTTGTTGTTGTTGTTCTTCTTCTTTCTCTAATTGCTGTAGGTGCAAGGTTAGGTTGTTTATTTGAGATGTTTCCTGTTCCTTAAGGTAGGATTGTCTTGCTATATACTTTTGTCTTAATACTTCTTTTGCTGCATCACATAGGTTTTGGATCGTCTCCATTGCCATTTGTTTCTAGGTATTTTTTGCTTTCCTCTTTGATTTCTTCAGCGATCATTTCGTTATTAAGTACTGTATTGTTTAGCCTCTATGTGTTTGTATCTTTTACAGATCTTTTCCTTTAATTAATATCTAGTCTCAAAGCATTGCTGTCAGAAAAGATACTTGATATAATTTCAATTTCTTTAAATTTAACAAGGCTTGATTTGTGACCCAAATATGATCTATCCTGGAGAATATTCCATGAGCACTTGAGAAAAATGTGTATTCTGTTGTTTCTGGATGGTCTGTCATATAAATATCAATGAAGTCATCTTGTTTAATATATCATTTAAAGCTTGTGTTTCCTTATTTATTTTCATTTTGGATGATCTGTCCATTGGTGAAAGTGGGGTGTTAAAGTCCCCTACTATGAATATGTTACTTTCGATTTCCCCTTTTATGGCTGTTAGTATTTGCCTTATGTATTGAGTTTCTCTTGGTTGGGTGCATAAATATTTACAATTGTTATATCTTCTTCTTGGATTGATCCCCTGATCATTATGTAGTGTCCTTCTTTGTCTCTTGTAATAGTTTCTATTTTAAAGTCTATTTTGTCTGATATGAGTATTGCTACTCCAGCTTTTTCCTGATTTCCATTTGCATGTAATACCTTTTTCCATCCCCTCACTTTCAGTCTGTATGTGTCTCTAAGTCTGAAGTGGGTTTCTTGTAGATAACATATATATGGGTCTTGTTTTTGTATCCATTCAGCCAGTCTGTGTCTTTTGGTGGGAGCATTTAATCCATTTACCTTTAAGGTAATTATCGATATGTACGTTCCTATTCCCCTTTTCTCAAATCTTTTGGGTTTGTTATTGTAGGTCTTTTCCTTCTCTTGTGTTTCCTGCCTAGAGAAGTTCTTTTAGCATTTGTTTTAAAGCTGGTTTTGTGGTGCTGAACTCTCTCAGCTTTTGCTTGTCTGTAAACGTTTTAATTTCTCCATCAAATCTAAATGAGATCCTTGCTGGGTAGAGTAATGTTGGTTGTAGGGTTTTCTCCTTCATCACTATAAATATGTCCTGCCAGTCTGCTCTGGCTTACAGTGTTTCTGCTGAATGATCAGCTGTTAACCTTATGGGGATTCCCTTGTGTGTTATTTGTTGTTTTCCCCTTGCTGCTTTTAATATGTGTTCTTTGTATTTAATTTTTGATATTTTGATTTATATGTGTCTTGCCGTTTTTCTCCTTGGATTTATCCTGTATAGGACTCTCTGTGCTTCCTGGAATTGATTAACTATTTCCTTTCCCATGTTAGGGAAATTTTCATCTATAATGTCTTCAAATCTTTTCTCAGTCCCTTTCCCTTTCTCGTCTTCTTCTGGGACCCCTATAATTCGAACATTGGTGCGTTTAATGTTTTCCCAGAGGTCTCTGAGACCATCTTCAGTTCTTTTCATTCTTTCTTTTTTTCTGCTCTGCAGTAGTTATTTCCACTATTTTATCTTCCAGGTCACTTATCCGTTCTTCTGCCTCAGTTATTCTGCTATTGAACACCTCTAGAGTATTTTTAATTTCATTTATTGTGTTGTTCATCGTTGCTTGTTTCATCTTTAGTTCTTCTAGGTCCTTGTTAAATGCTTCTTGCATTTTCTCTATTCTATTTCCAAGATTTTGGATCATCTTTACTATCATTATTCTGAATTCTTTTTCAGGTAGACTGCCTATTTCCTCTTCATTTGTTAGGTCTGGTGGGTTTTTATCTTGCTCCTTCATCTGCTGTGTGTTTTTCTTTCTTCTCATTTTGCTTATCTTACTGTGTTTGGGGTCTCCTTTTTGCAGGCTGCAGGTTCGTAGTTCCCGCTGTTTTTGATGTCTGTCCCCAGTAGCTAAGGTTGGTTCAGTGAATTGTGTAGGGTTCCTGGTGGAGGGGACTAGTGCCTGTGTTGTGGTGGATGGGGCTGGATCTTGTCTCTCTAGTGGGCAGGTTCATGTCTTGTGGTGTGTTTTGGGGTGTCTCTGGACTTATTATGATTTTTGGCAGTTTTTCTGCTAATGGGTGGTGTTGTGTTCCTGTTTTGCTAGTTGCTTGGCATAGGTTGTCCAGCACTGTAGCTTGCTGGTCATTGAGTGAAGCTGGGTGCTGGTGTTAAGATGGAGGTCTCTGGGAGATTTTTGCCATTTGATATTATGTGGAGCTGGGAGGTCTCTTGTTGACCAGTGTCCTGAAGTTGGCTCTCCCAGCTCAGAGGCAGAGCCCTGTCTCCTGGCTGGAGCACAAAGATCCTTTCATCCACACAACTCAGAATTAAAGGGAGAAAACGTAGAGAGACTCAGTAGAAGTATGAAGAAAGAAAGAAAGAAAGAAAGAAAGAAAGAAAGGAGGGAAGGAAGGCAGGAAGGAAGGAAGGAAGAAAGAAAGAAAGAAAGAAAGAAAGAAAGAAAGAAAGAAAGAAAGAAAGAAAGAAAGAAAGAAAGAAAGAAAAGAAGGAAAGAAGGCAAGAAGGAAGGAAAGGAGGGAGGGAGGGAGGGAGGAAGGAAGGAAGGAGGGAAGGAAGGAAAAAAGACAGACAGAAAGAAGATACAGTAAAATAAAATAAAGTATAATTAAGTTATTGAATTAAAAAATAATTATTTAGAAAAAAAAAATAAGGGACGGATAGAACCTTAGGACAAATGTTGGAAGCAAAGCTATACAGACAAAATCTTACACAGAAGCATACATATACACCCTCACAAAAAGAGGTAAAGGGGAAAAAATCATAAATCTTGCTCTCAGAGACCACCTCCTTAATTTGGGATGTTTCTTTGTCCAAAGGAGGGAAGGAAGGAAGGAAAGAAGGAAAGAAAATAAGAAAGAAAGAAAGAAAGAAAGAAAGAAAGAAAGAAAGAAAGAAAGAAAGAAAGAAAGAAAGAAAGAAGGTAAAGTATAATAAAGTTATTAAAATTAATTATTAAGAAAACAAAAAAAAAGACATGGACGGATAGAACCCTAGGACAAATTGTGGAAGCAAAACTATACAGACAAGATCTCACACAGAAGCATACACATACACATTCACAAAAAGAGGAAAAGGGGAAAGAATCATATATCTTGCTCTCGAAGCCCACCTCCTCAATTTGGGATGACTCGTTGTCTATTCATGTATTCCACAGATGCAGTGTGCATCAAGTTGATTGTGGAGCTTTAATCCACTGTTTCTGAGGCTGCTGGGAGAGATTTCCCTTTCTCTTCTTTGTTCTCACAGCTCACAGGGGATCAGCTTTGGATTTGGCCCTGTCTCTGCGTGTAGGTCGCTGGAGGGTGTCAGGTTTTTGCTCAGAAAGGACAGGGTTAAAGGAGTCGCTGATTCGGGGGCTCTGGCACAATCAGGCCGGGGAGGAGGGAGGAGGACTGCATGCGGGGCGGACCTGCGGTGGCAGAGGCCGGCGTGACGTTGCACCAGCCTGAGGCCCGCCATGCGTTCTCCCGGGGAAGTTGTCCCTGGATCCCGGGAACCTGGCAGTGGCGGGCTGCACAGGCTCCGTGGAAGAGGGGTGTGGATAGTGACCTGTGCTCACACACAGGACCCTGGGTGGCAGCAGCAGCAGCCTTAGTGTCTCCTGCCCGTCCCTGGGGTCCGTGCTTTTAGCCACAGCTCGCGCCCATCTCTGGGGTCCGCGCTTTTAGCCGCAGCTCGCGCCCGTCTCTGGAGTTCCTTTAGGCAGTGCTCTTAAACCCCTCTCTTCGAGCAACAGGAAACAAAGAGGGAAGAAAAAGTCTCTTGCCTCTTCAGCAGGTGCAGACTTTTCCCAGGACTCCCTCCCGGCTAGCCATGGTGCACTAACCCCTTCAGGCTCTGTTCAAGCCGCCAACCCCAGTCCTCTCCCTGCGCTCCGACTGAAACCCGAGCCTCAGCTCGCAGCCCCCCCGGCGGGTGAGCAGACAAGCCTCTCGGGCTGGTGAGTGCCGGTCAGCACCGATCCTCTGTGCTGGAATCTGTCTGCTTTGCCCTCCACATCCCTGTTGCTGTGCACTCCTCTGCGGCTCCGAAGCTCCCCACTCCACCTCCCAGAGTCTCCACCCGTGAAGGGGCTTCCTAGTGTGTGGAAACTTTTCCTCCTTCACAGCTCCCTCTCACTGGTGCAGGTGCCGTCCCTATTCTTTTGTCTCTGTTTTTTCTTGTTTTTCTTTTGCCCTACCCAGGTACATTGGGAGTTTCTTGCCTTTTGGGAGGTCTGAGGTCTTCTGCCAGCCTTCAGTAGGTGTTCTGTCGGAGTTGTTCCACGTGTAGATGTATTTCTGGTGTATCTGTGGGGAGGAAGGTGATCTCTGCGTCTTACTCTTCCGCCATCTTCAAGGTCCCCCTGTCTCTGTTTTTTCTTTTTCCCTATCCAGGTACATGGAGAGTTTCTTGCCTTTTGGGAGATCTGAAGTCTTCTGCCAGCGTTCAGTGGATGTTCTATAGGAGCAGTTCCACGTGTAGATGTATTTCTGATGTATCTGTGGGGAGGAAGTTGATCTGCGTGTCTTACTCTTCTGCCATCTTCCTCAACTCCCTGCTAGTGTTGGAGGGTCCCCTGCAGAGGCGGGGGGTACCTGTGGCTCACTGTGCGGACAAGGACACTGGCAGCAGAAGTTCTCTCCCCTTTTATGACTTTTAGAATTTGCCTTTTATATTGAGTTTCTCCTATGTTGGGTATGTATATATTTTCAATTGTTATATCTTCTTGGATTGATCCCTTGATCATTATGTAGTGTCCTTCCTTTTTGCTTTTAACATTCTTTATTTTAAAGTCTATGTTGTCTGATATGAGTGTTGCTACTCCTTCTTTTGATTTCCATTTGCATGGAATATCTTTTTCCATCCCCTCACTTTCGGTCTGTATGTTTTCCTAGGTCTGAAGTGGGTTTCTTTTAGACTGCATATCTGTGGGTCTTGTTTTTGTATCCATTCAGCAAGCCTGTGTCTTTTGGTTGGTGCATTTAATCCATTTAGGTTTATGGTAATTATCAATAGGTATAGTTTTATTGCTATTTTCTTAATTGTTAGGGGTTTGTTTTTGTAGGTCTTTTTTCTTCCCTTACTTTTTTGCTCTTTTCTTTTGTGTTTCCCACCTAGAAAAGTTCCTTTACCATTTGCTATAAAGCTGGTTTTTTGGTGCTGAATTCTCTTAGCTTTTGCTTGTCTGTAAAGCTTTTGATTTCTCCACCAAATCTGAATGAGGGCCTTGCTGGGTAGAGTATTCTTGGTTGTAGGTTTTGTTCCCTTTCATTGCTTTAAATATATTATGCCAATCTTTTCTGGCCTCCTGAGTTTCTGCTGAAAAATCAGCTAGTAACCTTATGGGGATTCCTTGTATGTTATTTTTTGCTTTTACCATGCTGCTTATTATATTTTTTCTTTGTATTTAATTTTTGTTAGCTTGATTAACATGTGTCTTGGCATGTTTCTTCTTGGGTTTATCTTGTATGGGACTCTTTGTGCTTCCTGGACTTGGGTGACTATATCCTTTCCCATGTTTTGGGATTTTTTGACTATAATCTATTCAAATATTTTCTCAATCCCTTTCTCTTTCTCTTCTGGAACCCTTATATTTTGAATGTTAGTGCATTTAATATTATCTCAGAGGTCTCTGAGACTGTCTTCATATCTTTCATTTTTTTTTTCTTTATTTTGTTCTGTGGCAATGATTTCCACCATTCTATCTCCCAGGTCACTTACCCATTCTTCTGCCTCAGTTATTCTGTTATTGATTCTTTCTAGTGTAGTTTTCATTTCAGTTATTGTATTATCCATCACTGTTTGTTTGTTCTTAATTCTTCTAAGTCCTTACTAAACATTTCTTGTATCTTCTCAATCTGTGCCTCCATTCTTTTTCCAAGATCTTGGATCATCTTTACTATCATTACTCTGAATTCTTTTTCAGGTAGATTGCCTATCTCCTCTTCATTTAGTTGGTCTTGTAGGTTTTTATCTTGCTCCTTTGTCTGTAACTTATTTCTTGGTCTTCTCATTTTGTCTATCTTTCTGTGTTTGTGGTCTTCTTTCCACAGGCTGCAGAGTCCTAGTTCCTCTTGCTTCAGATGTCTGTCCCCTGGTGGGTGAGTTTGGTCCAGGGGCTTGTGTAGGTTTCCTTGTGGGAGGGACTGCTCCCTGCTCTCTGGTGGGTGGAGCTGGGTCTTTTCCCTCTGGTTGGCAGGGTTATGTCAAGGGGTGAATTTTGGGGTATCTGTGAGCTTATTATGACTTTAGGCAGCCTGTCTGCTGATGTGAGGGACTGTGTTCCTCTCTTGTTGGTTGTTTCACCTGAGGCTTTCCTGCACTGAAGCTTGCAGGCTGTTGGGTGGACCCGGGTCTTGGTGCTGAGATAGAGCCCCCCAAGAGAGCTCACTCTGATTAATATTCCCTGTGCCAGGAATTCCTTGTGGTCCAGTGGTTAGGACTTAGTGCTCCCACCACAGGGGCTTAGGCTCAACCCCCAGCAGGGGAACCAAGACCCCAAATGCAGCATGGCTCAGCCAAAATAATAATAATAATAATAATAAAGCCGGACAAAACAAACAATAAAAACAAAACAAAACCAAAAACCAAACAAAGGAGAACAACACAGAAAATGAAAAACAAGAAAACAAAAAACCAAACAAAAAACTAAAACAAACAATAAGAAAAAAACTAACAAAAACAAATAGCAAAATCAAAAAAAACAGCAGAGAAAAGAAAACAAACAAAAACAAGAAAAAGACAAAAAAATAACAAAAATTAAGAAAACAAAAAAATAAAAATAGAAAAATATATATTAAAAGTTTAAAAAAATACAATAAAAATAAAACAACCTCCACCACCACAACAACAAATTCCTTGTGGTCTCCACTATCCATGTCCTTGCCCCAATGGTGACCCACAGCCATAACCTGTCTACCCAGGAGGCCCTCCAAGATTTCTAGGTAGGTCTCTGTACCTTTGGGTGCACTGTGGGGGCAGCTGACTCTGATCTGGCCCAACTCCTGTGTGTACATGCCCACAAATTCCACATCTGCTATATCTAGACCTATCTCAGTTGTGGGAGCACTAATCCATTCTAATGTTATACAGGTGCTGGGTTTACCAAGCCAATTGTGTGGGCTTAGTCTGCAGCTTTTTAAGCTGCAAGGAGAGATTTCTGTTCTTCTTTATTCACCCAGTGTTTCAGTCTCAGCTTTTGTTTCAGTCCCACCTCTGTGTGTGGGCCACCCTTAGTCATCTGCTGCCTGCCTAGGTGGGGTGAAGACAGTGACTGGGAGTGCATTGGCCCATTTCAATGGTAAGGGGTGGGGCAGCAACTGACTGGGGCAAGCTTCCTCACTTAGGTAGGAGAGGCAAGAGGCGGAGACTGACTGGGGTACCTGGGCTTGTTCAGGCGAGAGTGGGGTAAGGCAGCAAAGACTGGAGTGTGTGAGCTTGCTGTGGCAGGAGCCCCCTGTAGTGCCCATGGAGGTAGGGACTGGCAGGAGGTGGTAACCAACTGGGGAAGGAATGCTCAATCAAGTGGGAGTGGGATAAGACAGCAATGACTGGGTTGTTCTCACTTGCTCTGGCCGGAGCCCCTACCAGTGCCTGTGGAGGCAGAAGCTGGCATGTGGGGAGAGAGGCTGCAATGGTGGCCCCACCCTTCCCATGCCACTCAGCAATGGTCCTTCACTTCCATGGCAGTCCTTACTTCCTCCAGGAGCATTCCCACCTGCAGAGCTCCTCACTCCCATCTCTTCAGGCTGTCTCTGTCCTGCTGAGCTCCTCACCCTGTCCCTTCAGGCTGTCCCCATGCAGCCAACAGTTGTTGTAAAGCCTGCGTCGGCTCTTCAAACCCCTTGTTTCAGCACCCAGCCCCTGCCAGCACTGGTGGGCATCCATCTCAGGCTGGGACATGCAAGGATGTGACACTGACCATCAGTGTAAGTCTCACCCTGTCCTGCCTGCCATAGACTGGCTGCTGCACTTTTCTCCAATAGCCCCCAAAGCTCCCCTTCTATTTCAGCTGATCTCCCTACCAGTGAGGGGTTTTCCCCTGATGAGGTAACCACTCCTCCCTTTCAGCTCCTCCCAGGGTTGTGGGTCCCACCCTGTTTCCTCTTTTCTTTTTCTTCCTTTTCTCTCTTTCATCCTACCTGGTTATGCAGGGATATTTTCTTGTCCTTTTATGTGTTTGAGGCCTTCTGCTAGTGTTCAGCAGGTGCTCTGTGCAAATTGTTCCACTTGTAGATGTATTCTTGATGCACTTATGGGGAGAGGTGAACCCCAGGTCCTCCTATTCCACCATCATGGCCCAAACTCCTCTAAGAGATACTCATTTTTACCTGGATCTTTCCAATGTATACATGAGATACACGTATTAATAAACTTGTGTTTGTTTTTCTCTTGTTAATTTGTATTTAATATGGGTAGAAGGTAAATTACTTTTTCTACCCCTACAATTCCACTTGTACTTTGTGTGTAATATTTTTATTTTGTGGTGTCCTTATACTTAAACATACAGATTTATCAACTCCAGATAAGATAAGTGAATTTATTTTATTTGAATGGCAAATTTGATTGGGAAAATTGGGAAACAGTAAAAAGTTTGCAAAATTTGTAGTTATAAAATATAAAACATAGCAGGAAAGAATTTTGCGTAAGTGGAAAATAGCATGAAGTGGAATGGTTAATAATGAAAGACAAGATGCTCTTTGATACATTATATTATACCATTTGACAAATCCATATATAAAAAGCACTAATGAGGAAATCATATGAATAAGGTAAACTTATGGGTTTAAGTGAAATGTTTGTGTTACCAAGTTGGACAACTGCACTTGTGACAGGGTCCTAGCCCAGGCTGAGACTCCTTGTGTAGGCAAGGGAGATTCTTTTCCAATCTGATTTGCACAGACAATAACAAAACCAATGCTGGGACTGGAACAGCACAAGCTTCATTCAATGACCAAAGAATGGAGAAGGGGGAACCTATTTCACCAATCAACTCTTCAACCCAATTTGGGCAGAGACACCAAATATATAGGAGCATTAAGGTAAAAGGGTGGGGACTGGAAAGAATGGGAGGAATATTCATGACCAATATGAGAACAGGGCTGTGGTTTGGACCTGGAACTGATGAAACTCTTGTTTTTAGTACTTGTATGACCTTTTCTCGTTGTTGTAATGGCAATTGTCAACTGTCATGGTGCTGTTGGGTGTGTCACTTAGCATGTTAATATATTACAATGAGCACGTAATGAGGCTCAAGGTCTACTGGAAGTCAAATTGCCCACCATCTTAAGCCTAGTTGGTTCTAAGCAGTTCTTGTTTTTTCTGTTAGCAGCTTCTTCCTGAAACTTAGATAAGAGTAATTCATTTCTTTTTGAGGGAGGAGCAGGGGTATGATTCTGGGACAGCACTGAACAAGCACTGAAACCATTTTATAATTTACAATGAAAGGGACTTTTGCTTGCATCTGCAAAATTGGATGGATGCTTGTATAGACTGAACTTTAACCATCTTATTTCAGAATGGAAATAAATTTCAATTATTTGTATAATTTTATCAGAAATGTAAAACAAACAAAACCTAATTTTACTTTTCCCATACCTATTTTTAATTCCTCTGACAGAGACCAACAAACTATCTAAATAATGTTCTGCTGTTAACATTTTTTAATATGCCAAATCAGTTTAATTAGTTTCTATAAATAATCTATGCAAAATACTTCCCAGAACAGAATGCACTTTTCCTTCTGTGTATGTCACATTTTAATACTTAAAAGCATTAGAACAGATGTTAGGTGCCTGCTAAACTTGTTTTCAGTTTTCTTTTATTTATATGTTAATGAGAACTTAATTACTTCATGAATACTTAAACAACCTGAGGGTGCCTGATATCATTAACTTGAACATGACAAGCACCTCAAGTGACCACATGGGAAGACAAAAATTGCTTTTAGTTTACTTGAAGACAGAAAGATGAATTCATTTCACCTCCTGCTATGTTATATCTGACACACAAAACTGGAAAAGCATAGATTCAATCTTGCTTCAATACGACTGAAAAGATATCAGCAAAGCACTCATGAGCATAAGTTCTTCCTATTTGGTTTTGCTTAAAGGTCTTTTAATAACTACTCTAGCTCTACTCCATTTTAAAATCATTTTTCACTTGAAAGTGTTCTGTTAAAGAAAGTCACTCTATTTTATGTATTATTTCGATGGCAATCTTAGTGGAACTGTGAACATTTTAAGCATTATTTATGGCACTGAAATATATTCTCCATTTAAGCTAAATCAAAAAGGTTTATTTGACTGAACTCTAGAAAATCTTGTAATACAGATAATATTTGTGAATTTTTGCTTATTATTTTTAGTAACAAAAATAGTAAGTTAAGAATAATTGTGCTAATAGCATTTATAATTAAATTTGATATATTTAAATAATGATTAAATAATTCCACATAGACGTTATCTACTTATTTTAAAATATACAAATTTTATGACAAAAACTATAAACAATAAATGTTTTTCCTTAGAAAATGAAAAAAATTAATCAACTCATATATATACTATTATCAACTATATAATATCTGAAATGCATGGAGAACTGTGAAGGGATATAAGAAGACTGCATTAAGAAAAAGAAAACACAGTACCCAAAGATAGAAGAAAATAGTGGAATATTGAAAAGACAACAGCTGTTTTCTACAGCTATTGCCTTAATGTGATTAAATTTGCTAGTTGACCCCAAATCCCATGTATGTTTGAGTATTTATCAGATTTAATATTTTCCTATATTTGAAGACATTTTATGAATTCTTATTTATATCTTCTTTTTCTCCCATTTCTTATGAACAAAGATTATAACGTGTATAACAAGATCATTTCCCTCAAAAGTGCTTGAATATAATTTTCTAAAATATTTTCACAGAATATGTAGCACTAAAACAAAACAAAACACTTTAAACCTAAGCTAGAATAAAAATAAAAGCAGCTAGCCAATTCCACAACAAAAAGAATTAAACAGTTCCTATAAGAGTGGAATGCATTAGAGCTTTTAATAAACTAATATAAATAATGAATCCTTATGAAGTGTCTGGTTCAGAGCTTTGCTCTGATGATAGGGTGGGTTGAGTGCTGGAGCCTTTCAGTCCTGGGATGGTTCTATGCAGCTGCTCATGGTCAGGACTACATGTTTTCTTCAGCTGAAGTCCCTGTGGTGTACAAATTGTGCCATGCTCAGCATATGCTGTAATGTGGCAATGCTGTGGTTCCTGGGCTTCAGTCTGTAACATTTTTCAAACCTATCTGATCAGAATCCCTTTTGAGATTAATGTGTCAAAAAATAGCTTAGAAATATAGTTGAGAATTATTTATTTTATAACATTTCTTTATGTGTGCAAAGGTAAAAGTTTTTACACTTCAATTTACATGTATATATACATATCTTCATAACAGAATAGTGTAATATTTATAATATTTATATAGCACAAATATATATCATTATATATATATACATATATAGTAATATATACAAATTAAATTGTGCAAGAATGATTTAAGACACAATAATACCTTTGGTGGATTAAAATCAAGTCAAGTGTTATTAGCATAAGCCTTTATTCAACAATAACCCACATGAGAAGGCTCTTAAAGAGCACTCTAACTTGGTAAAGGGGAGGGAAATGATTTATAAGGTGTTATTTGGAAGGAGGGGTCATGCAAATTTCACAGAGATGAATAAACTGTTCTTGCTGATTACCAGCTATTGTTTGGGTAATTTGAATTTCATCAAGAGGAGTAGAGAGGAACAAGTGGAAATGGCAAGGACATGCCATGGCCACAGAGGAAAAGTCCATTTTCTGTGTCTCTTACAACATAGGGAGATTATTCTACTGACCATTTTGAGAGAGGAGCCAAGAGATATCAATTAGTAATGCAATGTGCATAGTTTTATATTTTGCCAAAAGTATTCAGCTTCACTTAAGGCTCATTGGATTTTCCAGAAATAAATTTGTTCTTGAGCTTCTTTTTGAAAACATTATGGTTTATCATTTATCTAAATCACAGGTTTTACAAATTAAATGACCACAAACTAATAACTGTATTGACAAGATTTACATACTGGTAAGAAATATAGTTGAATTTAGAAAGAGCAGTGAAAACAGATAAAAATATATTTCCCAGGGACTAAACACAAGGGGGGGGCATTTTTTGTCCAGTGTTTGCTTTTGTTAAGTATAACTTTACTCATTTTTGAAATTATTAATTTTTTAAAGAGTGAGTAAATGTACCTTGCATCATATTAATTACCAAAAAAAAATTTATTATGGACACTTGTTGAAACAAAGAACTCTATTAAACTGTATTTAAGACTACTACAATAGAGGTAACAGATGGAACTCATTTCCTTTGAAGCAAAAGGCAGCAGAGTTTTTCAGTGCTGGGGTGAGCTAGTGAAAAAGTACTGGAGGATTTTATAGAGATGCCTGGTGAATGATTAGTCCATCAGAGTTTGATAATTGGTGCTTATTAAAGTTCGACTCCTAAGCTCCCACAGAGGCTGGAAAATAGGGATGATATCTTCTTTGATAACATTTCAAAAGGATGACTCCCAGGTACTTGAGAAAAACGTGTCTGGCTTGTATAAGATTTACATCTCAAAGAAGAAAAGAAAGAATTCACAGTTACAAGATTTTAAGTAAAGGAAGATCAGTGGCCTATAGTCAGGAAGAAACCTGTCTAAGGTTTAGTAAAGCTTAAGGGATATTAAAACTGTCTTGGGGTCTTCCCTGGTGGCACAGTGGTTGAGAGTCTGCCTGCCGATGCATGGGACATGGGTTCGTGCCCCGGTCCGGGAAGATCCCACATTCAGTGGAGTGGCTGGGCCAGTGAGCCACGGCCGCTGAGCCTGCATGTTCGGAGCCTGTGCTCCACAAAGGGAGAGGCCACAACAGTGGGAGGCCCGTGTACCACAAAAACAGACAAAAAAAAAAAAAAGAAAAAACTGTCTTGGTCAGTATCAATCCATTATTGAGTATCATCACATATATTGGTTGAAATTAACTAGCAAGAAATAACAAAATGGAAAGAAACAATACTTGCTTATTTTTTGAGCAAATCTCACAACTTTTTAAATAGAAATCTTTACTTTGTGAAAATACTATAGACATTTAGAAACTGGTACAATGCAAATAATTAGATAAGTAGCAAAATTAAAAGATTCAAGTAATGGAAAATACATATTTAAGGTAAAGGAATTTTCTTCCAAGCATCACAGTAATAGGAGCCTATTTCTAATTTAAATGGGAAAAAATAAAATGTCTTATGCCTTGGCTGCAAATCCCATCAACTTCCCTTTAATAAAATTAAATTGCAGTAAATCATCTATGAATAAGTAACATGCTCTCACTGTAGAATGTAAGTACTTAAACATAATTTCCTGATTATCTATAAATGTCATTCTTAAATAATTGCTTTGTATGCAGGTCATATAGAGTTTGTATGCCTTTGACAATGAAGAACTATCAATACAATAGATAGCAAATTATTTGGGAATTGCAATTTGTTATAGCTTTTTAAAAAATGCTTAGTCAGTTCAGACTGCTATAACAGAATACCATACCCTTGGTGGCTTATGAACAATACATATTTATTTCTCACAGTCTGGAGGCTGGGAAGTCCAAGATCAAGGCTCCAACAGATTCAGTGTTTGGTGAGTTCATAAACAGCCATCTTTTCATCTTCTCGCTGTGTCTTCATGTGGCTGAAAGTGCAAGAGAGCTGTCTGGGATCTCTCTTATAAGGTCAGTAGTCTCATTCATGAAGACTCAACCTGCATGACTTAATCACCCCAAAGACCCCACCTCCAAATACCATCACATTGGGGATTAAGTTTCAAAATATGAAATTTGGGGGGACACATTCAATGTAAAACTTTCCACCTCTGTCTTCTCTCAAATTCATGTGTCTTACAGAATACAAAATATATGCATTTCATCCAAATAGCCCCCAAATTCTTAACTTGTTCCAACATCAACTTTCCAACCTGAGTCCAAATTCTCATCTTAATATTTAAACTATAAGTCGATGATATTATACATTGTTACATTATTTCCTTTTTCAAATGTGACTTCAGTGTGTGTCATATTACCTTGTAACAACCTTAATGGAAAGAAAACGTTTGTTAGAAGAGATTGCAAACAATATCATCAAACTTCTTTCTTTTATAGTTCTTTGTCTCTTTTTTGCAAATAAAGAAAAGTCAGTAACCCATGTATAGATTAAAAATAAATAAATTAAATTAAATTAAGAAGAAAAGAATGTCAAGAAATATTTTCAAATCATGAATACATAATAAACCTCTTTTGTTTTGTTAAAAATAATAATAACCATGTGGCTAATTACTTAAATTTTTGAGCTACAAGAGTCTTCCAGAAAGTGATAAATTGACAAATCTAATAAGACATATAGAAAAATATTATCAATGCTGATATTACAAATTTAAATTTTGGTGAAGACTATAAAATTCAATGATGTGACTCCATGTAACTAAGCAAAGTCATTAATAAAATTCTATAAAGACATTTTCGTATTACCAGCCCACTCTATGCTATCAAAATAATTACAGTTGGAAGATACTGAGGAAGGAATTGAATGCACTGATTGTTCAGAAAACTTCATTGATTGTTCAAAAAAAAAAAGAAAAACATAAGTTTTCTATATTAGTTGTAGATGCTTATGCATCTAAAAGACATATTTTAAGATTGGATTACTGATAGTAAACATTAAGGTTTTGTTAACATAAAAATATAATACTTTATGTTTTGATAATGAGTGACAATGAAGCCTTACACTGGGATCATAATAACTGAGAGACAATGTAAATAATCTCAATGCCTAAAGATTGCTGGGGAAATAATCAGTCTATAATTCTGTTAAGGATCTACTCAAGTCAAAGTTGAACATTGGCCTTTGAGAAACAACATCTTATTTCTCCAGAAAATGTCAGTTTTGTTTGGCATTAATTTGTAACTTTCTGAACACACTGACTTTCCTTCACAATTTCATAGTCCTTCAGCTGGACCTCTTGACCATGTCTGATACTCTGTAACTCAACACTGTCTCATTATGATACATTATTCCATGCCTATCGCTGAGATAAGCAAATTATCAACTCAAAATGCAAATTATACAGGTCTTTGCTCTTTGAAATCCAAAGGAGAAAATAAGTCAGATAATGAATAACTCACTAATTTCCTAACATTTTATTTCATTTTTTAAAATCTTTTTGGTTTTTTAAGTGTACTTTAGTCACTTAGAGAAGATGTAAATATGTGTTAATCTCTCCAGTGGCTACTTGAAAACAATGGGGTTATAAAAACAGGTCAGCTGCTTTATTTTAGGTTACAAATGGAGTGAGGTCCTGTTAATGTACAGTTCATGGATTCTGAGAAAGTCAATCACACTTACATAGTGTCTAGGCTTTCAATATATTGTCTTATTGTTCTTTTGCTAAAGAACTAAAGCAAACAGAATTGTCATCATCCTACCTATTTTTCCAAATTATTTATTTATCTCACAGTATATTTTAAAGACATTTGTATTAGTCAGGGTTTTACAACAAAACAGAACCAATAGTATGTGGACATATACGGAAAGAGATTTATCATAAATAATTAGCTCATATGATTATGGAGGTTAGCACTCCAAATTCTTCAGTGTGAAGCAGGAGGCTTGAGACTCACAAGAGTCAATGGTGCAGTTTCTGTCCTAAATTCAGCTGGCCAAATAAAGTCTGAAGGGAGTCTGTTGGAGAATTCCTCCTTGCTTTAAGATGCTATTTTTTGCTGTTGTTCTATTAAGAACTTCAACTAATTGGACAAAGCCCACATGCATTATGGAGAACAATCTACCTACTCCAAGTTCACAAATTTAAATGTTAATCATGGAATGAGAGGGAGACATGATGGTAGAATAGAAGGACTTGAGTTCAAATCTTCTCAAGAAAACACCAAAATTACAACTAACTGCTCAACAACCATCAACAAAGAGACCTGGAACCTACCAAAAAAGTTGTTCTACATCCAAAGACAAAGAAGAAAACACAATGAGATGGTAGAATGGACACATTTGTGAAACAGTTAAATCCCCTACCTGCCAGGTAGGCAACTCACAAACAGGAAAATAATTATATCACACAGGAAATAATACTTCCCACAAGAGTAAAAGTCCTTTGCCCCATGTCAGGCTCCAAAGTCTGGGGGCTTGGCATTGGGAGGATGAACCCCCATAGCATTTGTCAGTGAAGGACATGGAGCTTGATCACAGGAACTCCACAGGACTGGGGGAAACAGAAACTCCACTCTTGGAAGGCACACAGAAGATCTCATGCACACCACAACACAGGGGAAGAGCAGTGAATTCATAGGAGCTTAGGCCAGACATACCTGCTGGTCTTGGAGGGTCTCCTGGGGAGGCTGAGGGCAGCTGTGGCTCACTGTGTGAACAAGGACACTGGTGGCATAGGTACTGGGGAATATTCATTGATGTGAGCTCTCCTGGAGGCTGCCATTTTGACACCAAGACCTGACCCCACCCAACAGCCTGTAGGGTCAAGTGCTGGGATGCCTCAGGCCAAACAACCAACAGAGCTGGGAACACCATCCCACCCATCAGCAGAGAGGCTACTTAAAGTCTTCCTGATCCCACAGCCACCACTAAACACACCCCTTGACATGGCCCTGCCCACCAGAGGGACAAGACCCAGATCCACCCACCAGTCCCTCCCACCAGAAAGCCTGCACAGGCCTCTTAGACCAGCCTCACACACTAGGAGGCAGACAACGTAAGCAAGAGGAACTACAATCCTGCAGCCTGTGGGACAACAAACACAGAACGTTAGACAAAATGAGACAGTAGAGGAATATGTTCCAGATGGTGGAACAAGAAAAAACCCTAGAAGAACAACTAAGTGAAGTGGAGATAGTCAACCTACCCAAGAAGTGTTCAGGGTAATAATAGTAAAGATGATCCAAGATCTCAGAAATAGAATGGAGGCACAGGCCAAGAAGATACAAGCAACATTTAACAAAGAGCTAGAAGATATAAAGAATGAACACACAGAGACGAACCATACGATAACTGAAATGAAAAAAAACAAAAAACTAGAAGGAATAAATAGCAGAATAAATGAGGCAGAAGAATGAATAAGTGAGTTGGAAGACAGAATGGTGGAAATCAATTTCACAGAACAGAATAAAGAAAAAAAGAATAAAAAGAAGTTAGACAGTTTAAGAGACCCCTGGGACAACATTATAAGCACCAATATTTTCATTATAGGGTTCCCAGAATGAGAAGAGAGAGAAAGGACCAGAGAAAATATTTGAAGAGATAATAGCTGAAAACTTCCCTAATGTGGCAAAGGAAATAATCATCCAAGTCTAGGAAGTGCAGAGTCCCATAAAGGATAAATCCATGGAGTAACACTCTGAGATGCACATGAATCAAATTGACAAAAATTAAATACAAAGAGAAAATATTAAAAGCAACAAGGGAATCGCGATGAGTAACATACAAGGGAATTCCCATAAGGTTATCAGCTGATTTTTCAGCAGAAACTCTGCAGGCCAGAAGAGAGTAGCACAATATATTTAAAGCGATGAAAAGGAAAAACCTACAACCAAGAACATTCTAACCAGCAAGGATCTCATTCAGATTTGACGGAGAAGTCAAAAACTTTACAGACAAGAAAAACCTAAGAGAATTCAGCACTACCAAACCAGCTTTACAAAAAATGCTAAAGGAACTTCTCTAAGCAGAAAAGTAAAGGTCACAAATATAAGCAAGAAAATTATGAATGGGAAAGCTCACCCATAAAGGCAAACATATGGTAAATGTAGGAAACCATACACACACACATATGATATCAAAACAAGCAATTGTGAGAAGAGGAAAGTACAAATGCAGGATATTGGAAATGCATTTGAAATTAAGAGACCAGCAACTTAAAAAATTATATATATACAGACTATTATATCAAAATCTCATGGTAACTTTAAACCAAAAATCTACAATAGATATACACACAAAAAAGAAAAAGCAATCCAAACACAACACAAAAGATAGTTATTAAATCATAAGAGAACAGAACAAAAGAGGAAAGGAAGAATAAAGACCTACAAAAGCCCCCAAAACAATTAACAAAATGGCAATAAGAACATACGGACTGGTAGTTATCTTAAATGTAAATGGATTAAATACTCCTAAAAGACATAGATTGGCTGACTAAATACAAAATCACGAGTAGTGTATATGCTGTCTACAAGAGACCCACTTCAGATCTAGGGACACAGATTGAAAATGAGGGGATGGGAAAAGGTATTTAATGCGAATGGAAATCAAAAGAAAGCTGGAGTTAGCAATACTCATATCAGACAAAATAGACTTTAAAATAATGTTAGAAGAGACAAAGAAGGGCAGTACATAATGACCAAGGGATCAATCCAAGAAGATATAACAACTGTAAATATATACACATCCAACATAGAAGTACCTCAATATATAAGGTAAGTGTTAACATCCATAAAAGGAGAAATCAACAGTAACACAATAATAGTAGGGGTGTTTAACACCCTACTTACATCTTGATATTTCTTTATGGCTTTTATTTTAAAGTCTACTTTGTCTTATATGAATATTGGTATCCCTGCTTTCTCATCATTTTCATTTGCATTAAGTATATTTTGCCATCCACTCAATTTTAATTCTATGTGTGTCCTTTGCCCTAAAGTGGGTCTCTTGTAGGCCACCAACTTTAGGTATGTAGACTCTTGTTTTTTTATCCACTCTGCTTCTCCATGTCTTTTGCTTGGAGCATTTAGTCCATTGACATTTAAGGTAATTATTGATAAGTATTTATTGCCATTTAAACCTTACATACTAGTTGATTCTCTGTTTCTTCTTTGTTTCTTTCTTTTTATTTTTGTAGTTTGATGATTTACTTTTATGTTATGCTTGTGTTAATCTTCTTTTTGGTTTTTGTGAATCTATTGTATTTTTTTGACTTGTGGTTGCCATGTTTTTCAAGTGTGTTATCTCCTTTCTATGCCTACTTGTTTTAGACTGGTAGTCATATGGGCTTAAGCACATTCTAAAAAAGGAATCTACATTTTCTTACCCTCGTCCCCCACATTTTATGATTTTGATGTTCTCTTTTACATCTTTTTGTTTATGAAGTTATAAACATAAAGATGTATTTATTATTGCTGTCCATTGTAGTTATCATCCCTTTCACACACAATTTTTTTTGGGGGGTGTTCCTTGTAGTTAGCATTGCTTTAACAAAAATATTTTTTTCTTCTTGTTTAAAATAAATTTATTGATTAATTTTTGGCTGCATTGAGTCTGTGTTGCTGCACATTGGCTTTCCCTAGTTGCAGCAAGTGGGGGTTACTTTTCATTGCAGTGCCCGGGCTTCTCATTGCGGTGACTTCTCTTGTTGTGGAGCACAGGCTATAGGTGCACAGGCTTCAGTAGTTGTGACTCATGGGCTCAGTAATTGTGGTGTGCTGGCTTAGTTGCTCCACAGCATGTGGGATCTTCTCAGACAAGGGATCAAACCCATGTCCCCTGCAGTGGCAGGGATTCTTAACCACTGCACCACCAGGGAAGTCCCTGAATTTTTTTTTTTTAATCTGTATACTGGCTTACTTAAGGGATTTAATTTCCAATTGTGATTTTCTCTTTACTATAGCTTCTTGCATCTTTTCTATTTGGAGAAGAATTTTCAATATTTCTTTTAGGATAGGTTTAGTATTGCTGTATTCTTTTAGTTTTTGCTTGTCTGAGAAATTCTTTAACTCTCTATTCCAAATGATAATCTTGCTAAGTATTCTAGGTTGAAGATTCTTTCCTTTCAGGACTTTGAATATATTTCACCACTCTCTTCTCTCCTTCAATGTTTCTGTAGAGAAATCAGCTGATAGCCTTATGGGGGGGGATTCACTTGTAATTAACTCTTTGTATCTCTCTGCTGACTGTAGAATCTGCTCTTTAAGTTTTGCCAGTTTAATTATAATATACCCTGCCATTTTAATTATAATATGTAGGTCTGTTTAGGTTCATCTTGTTTGGGACCCTCTGTGCTTCCTGTACCTGGATATTTGTTTCCTTCTTTAGGCTTGGGAAGTTTTCAGCCATAATTTCTCAAATACATTTTTGACACATCTTTCTTCTCCTTCTGGAATTCCTATTATGTGTATATTGGCACACTTTATATTATCCCATAGCTTTCTTTTGTTTTTTCATTTTGATTTCTGTCTGCTGTTTTGATTGGGTGATTTTTATTATTCTGTCTTCCAGATTACTTATTTGTTCCTCTGCATTATTCATTCTGTTCTTCATTGCCTTTAGCTCAGCTTTTGTCTTTGCAAGTGAATTTTCCAATTTTTTCTTGGCTCCTCCTACTAGTTTCTAGTTCTTTTTTTACAATAATCTGCATTTCTGTTGATAGCCTTTCTTAATTCCTTCAGTATTTTCATTATCTCCTTTTTGAACTTGGTATCTATTAGGCTGAAGAGGTCTGTTTCATTGTTCTTGCGGGGGAATTTCCTTGGTCTTTTAACTGTAAGGTTTCCTCTGCTCTTCATTTTACTTGTATTCTCTTATTCTGTAAGTTTAGGAAAAATGATTAGTACTGTGGTTTGGAAGGTTATTTTTATGTGTGAGCATCATTGTATAGCTCATGTGGGTTTAATAATTTTGGTGCAAGGGCCATTTTTAGTATGGATACCTGTGCCTCCTTCCTCAGCATGTGCTGGTTGTTATCCCCCTGATACGGGGCATGCAGATGCAGTGGCTGGTGCCCACTCCCGGAACATGTGGCAATGGTAGCAGTGGCTGCTTGTGCTGGTGCCTTGAGCCTGTGGAAGGAGTGCCTTGTTGGCTGAGATTGCATTCATACAGAGAAAGAGGTGATATAAGCAATATCTTCCCTGGCTTTGTGTAATTTCCTCACATACAGGGATTAATCAGTGCTCAGAGATGGGAGATTTTCTGCAGCCCTCCAGAGTTCTCTCTCTGACCCTGCTCTGCAAAGTCTAGCTACTGTGGTGTTACTATCTTCTCTCTTCCATCCACCTAGAAAATCTATTAAGGCTGTAAATTAAGGTCATTGTTGTGTTCATCTCATTTGTTTTCTGTCTCTCAGGAACTGCTGTTTTGTATTGTCTGTCTCATATCTTGAAGATCATTTTAATATTTCCCTTTTTCTTTCTTTCCTTCTTTCTTTCTTTCTTTCTTTCTTTCTTTCTTTCTTTCTTTCTTTCTTTCTTTCTTTCTTTCTTTCTTTCTTTCTTTCTTCCTTCTTTCTTTTTTTTTTCCTTTGGTCATTCCAGGAGGAGGATAAATCTACTCTCTTTGACACCACTTTGCAAAAATCTCCTGGTTATTTTATTTTTGAGTTCTATAATTTCAATGTGTTTTTTCCCATGATTTCCAGTTCTCAGCCAAAATTATCAATTTTTCTTTTACCTGTTTGATCATTGGCAGCATAATTTGAAGTGTTTGGTTACTTAATTTGATACTTTGATTCTTTGTGAGTCTCCTTTTATTGCTTTTTCTTTTTATTACCTGTTGTTCTTGACTCATATTTTGTTGTCTCCTTGTATGCATGGTTATTTATAATTGCATGCAAGATATTTTATTTATGGAATCATTTTTAGAAAAATTTTTTGGGACTAAGGTTGTTTTATCTTTCTGCAGAGAAAAATTATAACTACTTTTGGCACACATCTTCTTTTACAAAAATCATTGTCATTTTCTAGGAATGAGACATTTCCACACATGGCAGAATACTGATAGTTGAGTGAGCTGCCAATCTCTTTCCAAACATTGACAGATAAAAAATGTAATTTGCTTTAAGTATGTAATGGTACAATCTCTGAACCAGTCCCTGTGATTTAGCAAATATTTTGCTCTAATTGACCAAGATTGAATCACATACCTGAGCTTGGTTTCAAAGAACATTCATCCAATATTTGACTAAGAATAAGGAAGTGAGTTACCATGAGGAAGATTGTGCTACATCAGGAAAGTATAAATAAAAACTATATGTGAAAACATAGGATGGTGACTAATATATATGATTTTTGTGATCCATGTATTAATAGATTCATGATCAATTTTTTGGCTTCTTGTCTAACAAGTTTTCTTGCCATTCTCTGATTTGCACCTCATGCCTTTTCCATAACACTAAATTTACCTTTCCCCTCAAAAACTATATTTCATATCCACTTGACTGTATATATTTTCTCCCCTCTTCCTCAGATATTCTTCTGCTTTTTCTGTTTGAAAGGCCCATACTTGTCCTTTTAAACCTCTTTTCAAATATGACCTTCCTTGTGGTGTCTCATTTCACTTCATAAGAGGACTCAAGAACATGTTTCTAATTTTGTTGTTTGCCTCTATTCCTACTCAATATTATTGCTTTGACTCCATGTTGTCTTATATTTTTCCATAAATTTAGGAGTGCCAAGAGCATTTTTATTTCTAAATAAATGTTTTTTTTAATAAACAAATGTGACTGTCCTGGCTGAAGGATTGTGGAAACACTTGACTTAAATGGTGTCAAAATATAAACTAAAACATATTTTAAAATTATATCTGCAATAAAAATCATCGTTAAAAGCATAAAACTTGAAGAAAGAAAATAATTGACAACACAGGAGGTGCAAATGGATATTTTTCAACTCACTCATGTAGACAGAAAGGCAAAGCTTATTTTGAGGAAGAGAAAAATAAGAAGTGAATATGGAAACTGATATTAGGATGTGAAATTTTGCAGCTCCAAAGAGAAAGAATGAGAAATTCAGACCATAACTCCTGATTTCCTAGTAAGTTCTGGCTGTTTTTCTTCCCTTAGGTACTGTAAGATACCTTGTTTAATTATAGTAAACCTTATTTTTGTTCAAATATATTGATTGACTTTGAATTACTTGAAACCAAAAGAACATTAACTTAGACTGTATAAGGTGTGCTCCTTTCCATTCAAACAATGAATTACATCTTGGTTTGGAAGCAGTCTTAATGTTATTCTGGTAAAATTCAAACCAGCTGTATTTTATGGATAATTTTCTCATTTGCAGTCTTATTACTCTGAACAGTGTTCTCAGAGTGAGTTGCACAAATCAATTGAATGAGGACCACATTATAGGATGGAATTACAAAATGCAAGTCCTTTGTCTGGCCAGAGAGTTACTAGATCAAAACTATTGATGGTGGGATAAAGACTGTGCTTCTAACAAGTGCCACAGGTAATTATTGTACATTTTCAATATAAGTAAGCCTATGGACATTATATAAGTCTTAATTTAGGAGGTTCACTTCAAATCTGCATGTATTCTTTTCTTTTATTTCCTTTAAAGGACAAATGGCTATGCTTCTTAAACTTTTTTTCCTAGTAACACGCGTCTTAGAAAGTAATAGCACCACTGTTATAATACCATTGACATAGATATATATTTCTGAGAGAGGAAATATATGTGTCTTTCTCAAAACTACCCTTATATTTAGTATAAATTTTAAGCAAATACCTTACTCTCTGTTTTACTGCAGAGGTTTTATACTTATGTCCTTAATATTCAGAATGAGTTCCTTAGGACTATTTATTTAGGTATGCTTCTCTGTTCAGCTGATTTACCATTTGCATCAGAGTCACGTGGAGTGCTTCATAAGAATGCATGTTTTGTTGAGTCTCATGAATAAAAACCTTTTGGGATGATTCCCTGAAGTTTTGAAAAAGTAACATACATAGTTTATACTTATACAAAATAGAGTTTGAGAATCTCTAATCTGAAGCATACGACTACAAAATACTTTACTACTTTAAAAGTTCACGTATTAACATTTCCAAATTTCAATTCCTTATACATATTATTTTTACATTTTTATTGGAGTATAATTGCTTTACAGTGGTGTGTTAGTTTATGCTTTATAACAAAGAGAATCAGTTATACATATACATATGTTCCCATATCTCTTCCCTCTTGCATCTCCCTCCCTCCCACCCTACCTATGCCACCACTCTAGGTGGTCACAAAGCACCGAGCTGATATCCCTGTGCTATGCAGCTGCTTCCCACTAGCTGTCTATTTTATGTTGGTACTGTATATATGTCCATGCCACTCTCTAACTTTATCAAAGCTTACCTTCCCCCCTCCCCATATCCTTAAGCCCATTCTCTAGTAAGTCTGTGTCTTTATTCCTGTCTTACTGCTAGGTTCTTCATGACATATTTTTTCTTAAATTGCATATATAGGTGTTAGCATATGGTATTTGTATTTCTCTTTCTGACTTACTTCACTCTGTATGACAGACCCTAGGTCCATCCACCTCATTGCAAATAGCTCAATTTCGTTCATTTTTATGGCTGACTAATATTCCATTGTATATATGTGTCATATCTTCTTTATCTATTCATCCGATGATGGACACTTAGGTTGTTTCCATCTCCTGGCTATTGTAAATAGAGCTGCAATGAACATTTTGGTACATGACGTTTTTTGAATTATGGTTTTCTCAAGGTATATGCCCAGTAGTGGGATTACTGAGTCATATGGTAGTTCTATTTGTAGTTTTTTAGGAACCTCCATTCTGTTCTCCATAGTGGCTGTACCAATTCACATTCCCACCAGCAGTGCAAGAGTGTTCCCTTTTCTCCACACCCTCTCCAGCATTTATTGTTTCTAGATTTTTTGATAATGGCCATTCTGACTGGTGTGAGACGATATCTCATTGTAGGTTTGATTTGCATTTCTCTATTGATTAATGATGTTGAGCATTCTTTCATGTGTTTGTTGGCAGTCTGTATATCTTCTTTGGAGAAATGTCTACTTAGGTCTTCTGCCCATTTTTGGATTGGGTTGTTTGTTTTTTGTTATTGAGCTACATGAGCGGCTTATAAATTTTGGAGATTAATCCTTTGTCAGTTGGTACATTTGCAAATATTTTCTCCCCTTCTGAGGGTGGTCATTTGGTCTTGTTTATGGTTTCCTTTGCTGTGCAAAAGATTTGAAGTTTCATTAGGTCCCATTTGTTTATTTTTGTTTTTATTTCCATTTCTCTAGGAGGTGGGTCAGAAAGGATCTTGCTGTGATTTATGTCATAGAGTGTTCTGCCTATGTTTTCCTCTAAGAGTTTGATAGCTTCTGGCCTTATATTTAGATCTTTAATACATTTTGAGCTTATTTTTGTGTATGGTGTTAGGGAGTGATCTAATCTCATACTTTTACATGTACCTGTCCAGTTTTCCCAGCACCACTTATTGAGGAGGCTGTCCTTTCTCCACTGTACATTCCTGCCCCCTTTATTAAAGATTAAGTGACAATATGTGCGTGGGTTTATATCTGGGCTCTCTATCCTGTCCATTGATCTATATTTCTGTTTTTGTGACAGTACCATATTGTCTTGATTACTGTAGCTTTGTAGTATAGTCTGAAGTCAGGAAGCCTGATTCCTCCAGCTCCGTTTTTTGTTCTCAAGATTGCTTTGTCTACTCAGGGTCTTTTGTGTTTCTATACAAATTGTGAAATTTTTTGTTCTAGTTCTGTAAAAAATGCCAGTGGTAGTTTGATAGGGATTGCATTGAATCTGTAGATTGCTTTGGGTAGTAGAGTCATTTTCACAATGTTGATTCTTCCAATCCAAGAACATGGTATATCTCTCCATCTATTTGCATCATCTTTAATTTCTTTCATCAGTGTCTTATAATTTTCTGCATACAGGTCTTTTGTCTACTTAGGTGGGTTTATCCCTAGATATTTTATTCTTTTTGTTGCAATGGTAAATGGCAGTGTTTTCTGGATTTCACTTTCAGATTTTTCATCATTAATGTATAGGAATGCCAGAGATTTCTGTGCATTAATTTTGTATCCTGCTACTTTAACAAATTCATTGATTACTTCTAGGAGTTTTCTGGTAGCATCTTTAGGATGCTCTATGTATAGTATCATGTCATCTGCAAACAGTGACAGCTTTACTTCTGCTTTTTTGATTTGGATTCCATTTATTTCCTTTTCTTCTGTGATTGCTCTGGCTGAAACTTCCAAAACTATGTTGAATAAGAGTGGTGAGAGTGGGCAACCTTGTCTTGTTCCTGATCTTAGTGATAATGCTTTCAGTTTTTTACATTGAGGACGATATTGGCTGTGGATTTGTCATATATGGCCTTTATTATGTTGAGGAAAGTTCCCTCTATGCCTACTTTCTGCAGGGTTTTTATCATAAATGGGTGTTGAATTTTGTTGAAAGCTTTCTCTGCATCTATTGAGATGACCATATGGTTTTCCTCCTTCAATTTGATAATATGGTGTATCACATTGACTAATTTGCATATATTGAAGATTCCTTGTATCCCTGGAATAAACCTCACTTGATCATGGTGTATGATCCTGTTAATGTGCTGTTGGATTCCGTTTGCTAGTATTTTGTTGAGGATTTTTGCATCTATGTTCATCAGTGATATTTGCCTGTACTTTACTTTCTTTGTGACATCCTTGTCTGGTTTTGGTATCAGGGTGATGGTGGCCTCTTAGAATGAGTTTGGGAGTGATCCTCCATCTGCTATATTTTGGAAGATTTTGTGAAGGATAGGTGTTAGCTCTTCTCTAAATGTTTGATAGAATTCGCCTGTGAAGCCATCAGGTCCTGAGATTTTGTTTTTTCGAAGATTTTTAATCACATTTTCAATTTCAGTGCTTGAGATTGGTCTGTTCATATTTTCTATTTCTTCCTGATTCAGTTTTCGAAGGTTGTGCATTAGTAAGAATTTGTCCATTTCTTCCAGGTTGTCCATTTTATTGGCATAGATTTGCTTGTAGTAATCTCTCATGATCTTATGTATTTCTGCAGTGTCAGTTGTTACTTCTCCTTTTTCTTTTTTAATTCTATTGATTTGAGTGTTCTCCCATTTTTTCTTGATGAGTATGACTAATGGTTTATCAATTTTGTTTGTCTTCGTAAAGAACCAGCTTTTAGTTTTATTCACCTTTGCTATCGTTTCCCTCATTTATTTTTCATTTATTTCTGATCTGATTTTTATGATTTATTTCCTTCTGCTAACTTTGGGTTTTTGTGTTCTTCTTTCTCTGATTGTTTTAGTTGCAAGTTTAGGTTGTTTATTCGAGATGTTTACTGTTTCTTAAGGTAGGATTGTCTTGCTCTTAGAACTGCTTTTGCTGCATCCCATCAGTTTTGGGTCGTCGTATCTCCATTGTCATTTGTTTCTAGGTATTTTTTTACTTCCTCTTTGATTTCTTCAGTGATCACTTCATTATTAAGTAGTATGCTGTTTAGCCTCCCTGTGTTTGTAGTTTTTACATATCTTTTCATGTAACTGATATCTAGTCTCATAGCATTGTGGTCAGAAAAGATACTTGATACAGTTTCAATTTTCTTAAATTTACCAAGACTTGATTTGTGACCCAAGATATGATCTAACCTGGAGAATGTTCTATGAACACTTGAGGAAAATGTGCATACTGTTGTTTTTGGATGGAATGTCCTGTAAGTATCAATTGAGTCCATCTTGTTTAATGTATCATTTAAAGCTTGTGTTTCCTTATTTAATTTCATTTTGGATGATCTGTCCATTGGTGGAAATGGGGTGTTAAAGTCCCCTACTATGAATGTGTTACTGTCGATTTCTCCTTTTATGGCTGTTAGTATTTGTCTTATGTATTGAGGTCCTCCTTTGTTGGGTGCATAAATATTTACAATTGTTATATCTTCTTGGATTGATCCCTTGATCATTATGTAGTGTCCTTCTTTTTCTCTTCTAATAGTCTTTATTTTAATGTCTCTTTTGTCTCATATGGGAATTGCTAATCCAGCTTTATTTTGGTTTCCATTTTTATGGAATATGTTTTTCCAACCACTCACTTTCAGTCTATATGTGTCTCTAGGTCTGAAGTGGATGTCTTGTAGACAGCATATATATGGGTCATGTTTTTGTATCCATTCAGCCAGTCTGTGTCTTTTGGTGGGAATATTTAATCCATTTACATTTAAGGTAATTATTGATATGTATGTTCCTATTCTCATTTTCTTAACTGTTTTCAGATTGTTATTATAGGTCTTTTCCTTCTCTTGTGTTTCTTGCCTAGAGAAGATCCTTTAGCATTTATTGTAAAGCTTCTTTGGTGGTGCTGAACTCTCTCAGGTTTTGTTTTTGTAAAGGTTTTAATTTCTCCAGCAAATCTGAATGAGATCCTTTCTGTGTAGAGTAATCTTGTTTGTGGGATTTACTCCTTCATCATTTTAAATATGTCCTGCCAGTCCGTTCTGGCTTGCAGAGCTTCTGCTGAAAGCTCAGCTCTTAACCTTAAGTGGATTCCCTTGTGTGTTACTGGTTGTGTTTCCCTTGTTTTTAATATGTGTTCTTTGTATTTAATTTTTGACAGTTTGATTAATATGTGTCTTGGCATGTTTCTCCTTGGATTTATCTTGTTTGGGACTCTCTGTGATTCCTGGACTTGATTAACTATTTCCTTTCCCATATTCGGGAAATTTTCAACTATAATCCCTTCAAATATTTTCTCAGTCCCTTTCTTTTTCTCTTCTTCTGGAGCCCCTATAATTGAATGTTGGTGCATTTAATGTTGTCCCAGAGGTCTCTGAGAGTGTCCTCACTTCTTTTTATTCTTATTTCTTTATTCTGCTCTACAGTAGTTATTTCCATTATTTTATCCTCCAGGTCACTTATCCGTTCCTCTGCCTCAGTTATTCTGCTATTGATCCCTTGTAGAGTATTTTTAATTTCATTTATTGTGTTGTTCATCATTGCTTGTTTCTTCTTTAGTTCTTCTATGTCCTTGTTAAATGTTTCTTGCTTTTTCTCTATTTTATTTCCAAGATTTTGGATCATCTTTACTATAATTATTCTGAATCCTTTTTCAGGTAGACTGCCTATTTCCTCTTCATTTGTTAGGTCTGGTGGGTTTTTATCTTGCTCCTTCATCTGCCATGTGGTTTTCTGTCTTTTTATTTTGCTTATCTTACTGTGTTTGGGGTTTCCTTTTTGCAGGTTGCATGTTTGTAGTTCCCATTGTTTTTGGTGTCTGTCCCCAGTGAGTAAAGCTGGGTCAGTGGGTTGTGTAGGCTTCCTGGTGGAGGGGACTAATGCCTGTGTTCTGGTAGTTGCGACTGCATCTTGTCTTTCTGGTGGGCAGTTCCATATCTGGTGGTGTGTTTTGGGGTGTCTGTGGACTTTTTATGATTTTAGGCAGCCTCTCTGCTAATGGGTGTTGTTGTGTTCCTGTCTTGCTAGTTGTTTGGCATAGTGTGTCCAGCACTGTAGCTTGCTGGTCATTGAGTGGAACTGGGTGTTGGTGTTGAGATGGAGATCTCTGGGAGATTTTCACCGTTTGATATTACGTGGAGCTGGGAGGTCTCTTGGGGACCAGTGTCCTGAAGTTGGCTCTCCCACCTCAGAGGCACAGCACTGACTCCTGGCTGCAGCACGAAGAGCCTTTCATCCACACAGCTCAGAATAAAAGGAACAAATAGTAGAAATAAAGAAAGAAAGAGGATAAAAGCAAATAAAGTTAAGTAAGGTAAAAGAAAATAAAGTTATTAAAATCAAAGAAATATTCATTATGAAAAATAATTTTTATTAAGTTAAAAAACAAAAACAAAAAAATGGACAGATAGAACCCTAGGACAAATGGTGAAAGCAAAGCTATACAGACAAAATCTCACATAGAAGCATACACATACACACTCACAAAAAGAGGAAAAGCAGGAAAAATAATAAACCTTGCTCTCAAAGTCCACCTCCTCAATTTGGGATGATTCATTGTCTATTCAGGTATCCCACAGATGCAGGGTACATCAAGTTGATTGTGGAGATTTAATCTACTGCTCCTGAGGCTGCTGGGAGAGATTTCCCTTTCTCTTCTTTGTTCGCACAGCTCCTGGTGTTCAGCTTTGGATTTGCCCCCGCCTCTGCGTGTAGTTTGCTGGAGGGTGTCTCTTCTTTCAGATGGGGCAGGGTTAAAGGAGTAACTGATTCGGGGGCTCTGGCTCACTCAGGCCGTGGGGAGGTATGGTTATGGTTTGCGGGGTGAGCCTGCAGTGGCAGAGGGCGGCCTGATGTTGTACCAGCCTGAGGCATGCCGTGCGTTCTCCCGGGGAAGTTGTCCCTGGATCTAGGGACCCTGGCAGTGGCGGGCTGCACAGCCTCCCCGGAAGAAATGTGTGGAGAGTGACCTGTGCTCACATACAGGCTTCTTGGTGGCAGCAGCAGCAGGCTTAGGTACTCATGCCCGTCTCTGTGGTCCACGCTGTTAGCCGTGGCTCATGCCCATCTCTGGAGCTCCTTTAAGCAGCACTCTTAATCCCCTCTCCTCGTGCACCAGGAAACAAATAGGGAAGAAAAAGTCTCTTGTCTCTTTGGCAGCTCCAGACTTTTTCCCGGACTCCCTCCCGGCTAGCCATGTTGCACTAACCCCTTCAGGCTGTGTTCATGCTGTCAGTCCTTTCCCTGTGCTCCAACCAAAGCCCTAGCCTCAGCTCCCAGCCCCGCCTACCCCAGCGGGTGAGCAGAAAAGCCTCTCGGGCTGGTGAGTGCTGGTCAGCACTGATTCTCCCTGCGGAAATCTCTCCGCTTTGCCCTCTGCAGCCCTGTTGCTGTGCTCTCCTCTGCGGCTCTGAAGCTCCGCCCCTCTGCCACCCACAGTCTCAGCCCACGAAGGGTCTTCTAGTGTGTGGAAACCTTTCTTCTTTCATGGCTCCCTCCCACTGGTGCAGGTCCCGTCCCTATTCTTTTGTCTCTGTTTATTCTTTTTTTTTTTCCCTACCCAGGTACGTGGGGACTTTCTTGCCTTTTGGGAGGTCTGAGGTCTTCTGCCAGTGTTCAGTAGGTGTTCTGTAGGAGTTGTTTCACGTGTAGATGTATTTCTGATGCATCTTGATTTTAAACGGCTTTTTTTTTTCCTGCCAAGGACCTCAGAGAACTTTGTGAGGGTTCCAGATTTCCAATCAGCAGTAGCTAAATAGAAGGTGTTTCCACAGCCTCTTGGAATTTCCTGCTAGTGTTGGAGGGTCCCCTGTAGAGGCAGGGGGTGGCTGTAGCTCACTGTGGGGACAAGAACACTGGCAGCAGAAGTTCTGGAATTACTCCTTAGAGTGAGCCCACCCAGAGTCTGCCATTAGCCCCAACAAAGACTCAATTCCTATTATTTATTTTATTAATTTTATCTGAGTATAATTTGAATTGGTCAAACATCATTTATTTGAGGGAATTAAATCAAGTAGATCTAAAGATGGTCAAAATAAAATGAAACAATTTAATAAGGTATACTCAACATATAACTTCATTAGAGAGACTTCTTAGACATAAATAGGCCCTATAAAGTTTGATGAAATAAAAAGTACCCTCTAATGCATTTGAACTTTAACAGTCAAACTCCTCTTATATTCAGTAAAATATCCTAGAGGCTGTGTTATTTTCCTTAACAAAGGAAAATATCCATTATTTTATTCAAAGCAAATAAAATTGAAAAAAATCTTAAAGAAGCCACTGTATGACACAAATGATCTTAACTATAAGAAAATGATGTTGTGATGGATTTTCAACAGTAAGAATGATTTCCACACTTTATAACAGGTGAATGAGAAATAGTTATGTTAGCAATATCCCACAGTTGAGATATAACTCATTATATATACCTGCCCAAGGCTATATTAAATACTTAATAACAATAGGATACACCTTACCCTCACAAGTGATACATTAGGACTTTTTAGCATTTTACCTTTTCTGTGGTGAATTTTGTGTTACTTGCTATATCATAAAAATGAAGAAAAAAATCTAAAGTTTCTACTTTTTAAATCTTCAAAACAGTATTATTAGTGAAGTTAGAAAACAATTTTACCATCTTTTCAAAGGTATATCTTTCTTTAAATTAAAACACTATAAGAGATTACACATATGCAAATTTCATTTTAAGTTTATATAATGCCTAAAAGAAACTCATCATAATTATGTTTAATGGGAAAATTTAGAAGAATTTTTGTATTATTTTTTTAAATGCACATTTTTATATTTGAGAGAGTGTCTAAAATGTTAGAGTATTAAGTAAAAAGAAAAGTGTATTCAACCACTTGGGTATGAGCCAAATTTTAAATATCTCCTTCCCCCTTCCAATCCAATAAATACAATGCAAAACTTAACAATTGAATATTAATAATAAGTCTCCTTTTTTGGGTGCAATCCATATGCACCTCACATTTTGACACATTATTCATTGCCCTGAAAAGCATCAGAAAAGAGCCAACAAACCAAATAGAGAGGGCCAAGGAATCACTTCCCTGGTTAGAAAAAACATGAAAAATGGCTTAAAAGTGCATAGAAAATATACCTCAGCATCCTCATATTTCTTTTCATTGTATAATGAATCCATTGTAGTAGAAGAGAATGCTAAGTACCTAGTTCTGAATTTTAATAAGAATTATGTGTTCAAATATATTTAAATCTCTCAACACAATGACAAAAAGCACCAAATGCTCTCATTGTAGTGTCAAAAAATAATTTTAATTTTCATGAATTCAAGACAAATTTCTTCTGAAATGTACAATTACAGATGATTTCCATCATCTAACTCATTTGTATGAATCAAACGTGACTCTGAATTATCTATTAAGAGTACACTGTTCTTTTCCCCATGCTAGTCACTTATAGACAATTATTCTCTCTTTACCCTTCCAAGAAGTTGTGAACCAAGGTTTTAATACCTCTCATTGAATCTGTTAGAGTATTTTCTAGGATTAAGAAGTGTAATGGTCACATTGTTTTGGTGACAAATAGAATATTATCCTATTTTTTCCATAACCACTTGTGTTTTCTGCTTTGAAAAAGCAGATCTCTTTTTGTGCTATTATAATGATTTTACATTCTGGTAATCTATAGATTAAAATAGAGATTGCTTTACTTCCTAATACTTCTTATCACTCCCAAATACTCTCAAGTGAGTCCGACAGTCTCTATGAGTCCATGAACGAAACATATAGTACAGAGGTCAGCAGACTATAGTCTATGGGCCTTAACTTGATGGTGCCTGTTATTCAAAATAAAATTTTATTGGAACAACCATTTACTTGTGTACTATCTAAATCGACAGATCTGAGTAGCTGTGAAGAGATCACCTGCCCTGAAAAACATCTAAAATATCTACTCTCTGATTCTTTATAGAAAATGTTTCTCAATCTCTGCCATAGAATATTTTCTTCCAGGGACATATTTCTGAAAGTCATATCATAGTGGTTAGGTATAGTTCTCTAAAACATATGAATATATGTAGAAAATTTTGAGATAATTTGACCAGAAGACAGAAGAACTTACTTTGCTTTTATTCTTTCTTCTATTAATTAAAAAAATGTGTCTACAGAGGAAAGTCAAAACTTGTTAATTTATCTCATCATTTTTTATTTAAGCCTTGCAAACATCTGTACATATGAAATGCTACATGGAAATATAAGCTATAAAAATGGAGCTGTTCTTATTGAAGTGGAGGTGGGAGTCTCAATTCAACAACCATGCCATTAACTACCTATTCTAGTTCTCCATTTACATGTTCCATAGTCATCTCAGAATCTACAAGCTGCTTATTTCTCCAATGACAACTCCTCTTCTTCTACACCCTAGTTCTGTGAGTAGTAGCATTATCTATCATAATGCTGCTTAAGCCATAATATTGGCTGTCAACGGTGACTCCTGTCTGCCTTTATATTCATATAAAATGCCCTGTCAATTTCAGATCCATAAAATTTCTCCAATATTGTCATTTTGTCTATTTCTCCTGACATGGCCCTGGATAGGCCTTTGTCATTTCATATCTGAGTTTTAGCAAAAGCTTCATAAATGGTCCTCCTGCTTCTAGTTTCATTTCTTCAATTCAATTTTTAACTGATGTAAAAGTTGATCTTTTAAAATAAAAATAATCATACCACAATTCCATGTAAACTAGTTCAGTGAGTTACCCTTACCATTAAAATAAAATTCAACCCCCTTAGTTTGATACATAAAGTCCTTCGGTATCTTACTTCTACGTTGCTCTCTATTCTCATTTCTTGTCACACCTTTCTTTCCAGACTTAGACTCATTCTATATAGAATCATATGGTTGAAAAACTCTTGAAAACTTAAACACCAGAAATCGCATTTTCTTTCAGAGATAACTGAATCTTGCATTCTTGAATACTATAATATATTAAATACAACTCTAATCTGAAACTTCACATAAATATGACTCACATAAATATATTTTTGTTTTATATCTTGAATAAAATCTTGAATTATGCTCCAAATGCTAAAGGAAATAGAACCCCTTATTCTTTTATTCAGAAAACTAATTAGTTTTCAAGATTAGGAAAGGACAAGAAAGAGATTATATATATGTGTGTGTGTGTGTGTGTGTATACATATATAGTTATAATGGAAATCATGGTAAACTTAGTTGGCAGACAATCGAAGAAACTGATTTATGGTGAAAGGGAGATGGAATATCTAGGACATCCAAGTACAAATAATTTGTAGCATTATAAAATACTGGAATTATAAAAGACCTCAATGGTAATCTAATTTCATTTTTAGAGGACTGAAGAAAACAGGACTAAAGTGTTACACGATTTGACTAAAGCTTCAACAAGTTCTTAGCATCTGACTCATGTCTTAAATTCTCAATGATTTTGTTAAAAGTCAAGTCTTGGGGACATTTAGGAATTTCAGGTTGAGGTTGAAACTACAAAGAAATATTTTCAAGTCTTCTAAGAATTTGAGGTGTTTTGAAAATGGATGGGAGTCCTCCTTAAATAAATAGAAAGAGAGATGGTTTGGAAAATTGCATTATGTTTCTTTGAATTCCTTGAAGCCAAAGTTTATTTCTGATTATACCTTGTTATGATCATACTGAGTGACCAACTGACTGAGGGAGAGAATAAGAACAAACAGAACAAATCAAATAAAAGCTAGTTCAGGGCTACAGGTGTGAAGAGAAGAGAGTTTGATGAGTGGAGGTTGGTCAAGTGTCAGTGTTGTAAATGATGAAGTGGAAAGAAATGAAGAAATGCTGTGGAAATTTCTGATTAGCAAATTAATCATGAACTTGCTAATCAGAAAAAAATCTACTGATGAGAGAGCAAACTAGTTACAATATTAGTGTGGTCATGTCAAACAAATTACTCTTAAAAATACCTTCTGACTGAAGACAGTGACAGAATTTTAGCTTATCAGTTATAAGGATTACAAGGGTAAGAGAAGTTAACCTAAACATAATTTAGCAAATGTGATATCCTAAGTGGTTAAAACATAGAGGAAGTTTACATAATATTGAATGAAATACAAAATAATTGAATGGCTATAGTGATCTTAAGAATAAGAAACTCATGGGGGTTCCCTGGTGGCACAGTGGTTGGGAGTCCGCCTGCCAATGCGGGGTACGCGGGTTCATGCCCTGGTCCAGGAGGATCCTGTGTGCCACAGGGCGGCTGGGCGCGTAAGCCATGGCCGCTGAGCCTGTGCATCTGGAGCCTGTGTTCTGCAGCGGGAAAGACCACGGCGGTGAGAGGCCCGCATACCGCAAAACAAACAAACAAACAAAAAGAATAAGAAACTCATAAAACAAATGCTGAAAAAAATCAACTAATTGCCATTACTTATGTTTTATTCTGCAACTGTAACATTGCACCTGTGGCTTACAGAGTTCCTTCTCAGAGGAGGAATACTAAATTATTTTGGTGATCAAAAGACACTTAAATCAAAGTTAAAAGTTAAACCTGAGATACATAGATGACAAACTTTATTACTATAAAATTATAAGATGTTCACCTAACAGTGGAATTGAGAGTTTTCACACATTTCTTGAACAGGGAAATGTTATTCAATATTTATTATTATGAATTATAATGATATACTTACAAATATTTTTGAATGGTAAGTGACAATAAAATAAATCTCCCTATATTATGCTATATTATATTATGTTTTCTCAATAAAGCTCCAATTCTACTGCTTAATACAAAACATTCAGATTTCCAATACATTGGGAACAAATTGATGGTATTTATCTTGCTGCATACATGATTACATCTATTCCAAATCCCTGTGCATCACTCTTTACTGTGCCATGAAAATGAGTAGCAAATTATTTGGCTGAACAAAAAGGGGCATGTACAAAACAACAGCTTAACTGTAAAACAGTTTGGCAGGAAAATGCCATTCTAAAATTTGTTGTAGTCAGATCATTAGGTTAATATGAAGTTGTGTGAGAAGTATGGTTAAAGAGGCAGTTTATATGTCTAGAAATATTAAAAAGCAATTTTCACCATACACACATCCTCGTCCCTGACTGCCTTTAAGCATGTTTGTAATCCACTAAGAAAATCTGATGTATGTTTAATTTCATAATTGACTAGCCCAGGTGTTAGTTCAGTCAGGAGCAGAAAGACTGGAGGGATGTGAAGCTGCTGGTTAAACTTGAACAGAATATATCAGCTGGTTTGTTAAATATTTATGTGAACTGGTAATATTTTACTAGTTTTTTGAACATAATATCTCACCAACTTTGGAATTACAAAAAAAAAAGATGTTTTTCTCTGAGCATGGTTTAAGCCTCCTCTCTTTTCTTTTCACATTTTAAAGAACTGCTTAGAAATAATTAGAATATAATTTTTTGTTCATTATATTTCTAAGATTAGAATTATTGACCAAAATTATAACTTTGAATGAATATGATAAATGAGGTTGACTATAAAAACTGATATATGGATACATGATATCATAAACAAATAAAATATAAAAGCTTAAATGTAAATGGAGTGTATGCCTTTCGTTTTATTCTCAGAAATCCCATTAAGTGATTTAATAATTTTATCTCCCTGTTGGTCTTTCTGATATGCCCATTCTCTTTCCTCTTCTGTGCTTACCAACCTTTGGCTCATCCATTACTGATTCATGGTTTTGCTTTGACCTTGTATTAATCTGTAGGTCCAATCTACCTCTGTCTTTTTTTATCCAAAGTTTTTATTTTTTTATTATTTTTTATTAGAGTATAATTGCTTTACAATGTTGTTTTAGTTCCTGCTGTACATTGAACTGAATCAGCTATATGTATACATATATCCCCTCCCTCTTGGACCTCCCTCCCACTGCCCCCATCCCACCCATCTAGGTCATCACAGAGCACCAAACTGAGTTTCCTGTGCTTTATACCATGTTTCCACTAGTTATGTATTTATACATGGTAGTGTATATATGTCAATCCTGATCTCCCAATTCATCCCACCCTCCCCTTCCCTCCCACATCCACATGTCCATTCTCTACATCTAAGTCTCTATTTCTGCCCAGCAAATAGGTTCATCTGTACCAATTTTCTATATTCCACATATATGCATTAATATATTTGTTTTTCTCTTTCTGACTTACTTCACTCTGTATGACAGACTCTAGGTCCATCGACATCTCTACAAATGATCAAATTTTGTTCCTTTTTATGGCTGAGAAATATTTCATTTATATATGCACAACATCTTCTTTATCCATTTATCTATTGTTGGACATTTAGGTTGTTTCCATGTCCTGACTATTGGAAATAGTGTTGCAATGAATATTGGGGTACATGTGTCCTTTTGAATTATGGTTTTCTCAGGGTGTATGCCCAGTAGTGGGATTTCTGGGTCATATGGTAGTTCTGTTTTTAGTTTTTTAAGGAACCTCTATACTGTTCTCCATAGTTTCTGTATCAATTTACATTCCCACCAACAGTGCAAGAGGGTTCCACATCCTCTCCAGCATTTATTGTTAGTAGATTTTTTGATGATGGCCATTCAAGATACAGGGTAGAAAGCCCAGAGATAAACCCATGCACATATGGTCACCTAATTTATGACAAAGGAAGCAAGAACATACAATGGAGAAAAGATAGCCTCTTCAATAAGTGGTGCTGGGAAATTGGACAGATATGTGTTAAAGAATGAAATTAGAACACTACCTAACACCATACACAAATATAAAATCAAAATGGATTAAAGACCTAAATGTAAGACTAGACACTAAAAAACTCTTAGAGGAAAACATAGAAAAAATACTCTTTGACATAAATCACAGCAAGATCTTTTATGACCCACCTCCTAGAGTAATGAAAATAAAAATAAATAAATAGGACCTAATGAAACTTAAAAGCTTTTGCACAGCAAATGAAACTATAAACAAGAAGAAAAGACAGCCCTCAGAATGGGAGAAAATATTTGCAAATGAAGCAACAGGCAAAGGATTAATCTCCAAACTATACAAACAGCTCATGGAACTCAATATCAAAAAAACAACCCAATCAAAAAATGGGTGGAAGACATAAATAGATATTTCACCAAATAAGACATGCAGATGAAAAAGAGGCACATTAATAGATGCTCAACATCACTAACTATTAGAGAAATGCATATCCAAAATTTTTAAAAGAGTGGTATGTTCTTGCTGTATCCCTGCTTTACTCATCTACCACCTAAACTGGGTTTTTTTCCATTTAAATTTTGCCAATAACACCCTAATATTATAAATCATATGCGATTTGTCAGTTTTTTTTCTTGCCTTCTTCTGCCTTAGTGAATACTTCAAATCTCTACTCTCATAACTATTATGTTGCCACATTATCCTCACTCTCCTTGGACTTCTTTGATTTATCCATCATTTTATCTTGATGAGATTGTTTTCCTTCTTAACCCATTCAATAATGTTATCACACCACATTTTATTTTACCCCCATTCTTCTTTGCCATATATTTTTACCAGATGATTTCATGCATTCTTATTTCTTTCAACCACCACATATACGCTACCAATATCTCAATTCAGTACTTCACCTCATAATCATTTCTTGAACCAGAGACACATTTATATGATTGGCTTCTATACCTATGTGTGGATTTTCCATTGATATCTTACAATCAACATTTATAAACTTTATTTTCATCTTCTTTTCTTAATTTATTCTTACTCTGCATCTTTATAGGAGACATCTCCATCAATCTAGTTATGCAAGTGAGAAAACTGACACTCATCTTAGACTATTCCCACTTTTATATTCACAACATTCAATCAATATGAAAAATCTTCCAAATTCACAGCAACTTTATACCTCTATCAATGCCATAGACCAGGATATTCACTTATCTTAATTGGATGACTACAAGGTCTCAATTTTCTTTATTTTCTGCATTATTGTTTTTATCACACAGATTTTCTTCATAACTGCTGAGTTAACCACCTTAAAAAAAATCTGATTCTTTCACATTCTAGACAAAATTCTGCAATTATTCCTTATCTTATCTGTAAAACCTCAATTCCTTAAGACTGATACTTTCCTTCAAGGTTTGCATTCCAACACCTAGGCACATTGTCAGTCTCATCAACTCTCATGACAATCCTTATATTATTATTTTTTAATTTATGAGTCTTTGTTAAGGTAATTTTCTCACCCAATACCTCCTAACTTAATGTGACTAACACCTGTTCTTCATTAATGACTCAAAAATCATATTCCCTCAAAAGTCTTTCTGGACTTTTTCACAGTAATCTCTGTGTGATAGTTCATTATTACATTATGGATGTACTTTTGGCATATCTCTGGGTTTTTATGGAGAGTGGAAGTTGTCTGAACCCTGTGTGCAGAGAGTATCTGTTGCTGCAGACACATTCCCTGTAGTCTTAAAAACTGCAGTGATGTTACTATGTGGTCAAGCCAGTGTCAATGGAGATGACTTGTGTGTCACCTTGTCTTCAGTCCAGATGAGCTTCCTTGCTTCTGCTTTTTGATATCACTGCCAAGTATTAGTTTGGTCTGACTCTACCCAAACTAAACAAACAAACAAAAAATAAAATAAAAGATCTCACAGTGAATAAACATGCTCACAGTTTACTACTATTACATAGTATCTACTGCAGGTGCTGAGACTGTTTCTAAGGAAATTGTCAATGCCTCACTGCAACAAACAGACTTGATTTCTATGACAGACATAAACTAGGAGATCTTTCTATGCAAAATATTTGAGACAAAAGGGACAGTTTTAAACACCTTGAGTAAAAAATGCTATTTTTAATTGAGGTGCTAGGAAGTCTACTCTAATAAATTGCCATCAGACCAAAATGTTATTCTTTTAAATTTATTTAACTTTAATAGAAATGCTATGACCAATGTGAAACCAGACTGTGTATCCTACAGGAAGTTGTTTTGTAGTTTTTATGTAAAATATATGAGTAACCAGTGGATGACAACATTACAGAAATGGAATACTCTGCTAATTTCCATTAGAAAGTATATCACAGGAATAAGTTTAGTGATTAAGTTATCATACATCATCATATATCATAAACTAATGTTCTCTTTCCTTTAACATCTAAAATCTGAATTTAAAAGTTTTAAATCACATAAATGTTGCAGAATTTGGGGTTTTTTTGGTTGTTGTTTTGTTTTGTTTTACTTTTTTGCAATATGGAAAGGTTTATCTCAAGAGGAGATGACCCTAAGTCAGCTACTTATATTCTTATGCAACCAAAATATGATGAAAAGAACCAAAGAAAACCAAAAGACTCTGATATCTTTCCATTTTGTTTTGTTCGAGTATTTTTAACCTGCATTTTCTTGACTTTAAAATCAAATGAAAATCTTATTATCTATGTTTAGTTTAATATGATTCAATTACACATCAAGCACAAACTTCTTTGAATTTTACAGTTAAAGAGAATCAGCAAGACATTTTTATCATCTTGCTGCTATGTGTTTGAAAAGATTAATTAAATGATAAGACAAAATTACATGGAGTAATATGTAAAGATGATATCTTGTACTGTTGGAGCAAATTAATTTCAGTTCTATGGTCAAAGACTAATGAAAATTTAAGTAATGAATTTTATTGACACTATGTTTCCAAGAGTCTAGCACTCAGACACACTAAATTATTTATATAAAACTCCTTATTTGAGGGGCAGTATGCTATTTAAGAATAAAAACCTTCTACATCTTATGTTGAGCTTGATGCAAGAGGTTGTTAAAAATCATTGAAATGTCTTCTTTAATTTCATAAGACATTTCTACTTTATAGTCCTTTGATGAATAGAACATGATATATCAATTACTTTTATCTAGGCTCCAGATAATGTATTCTACCCATCTGAAAAGTCTAAGCATTATTGATAAATCCAATATTTTTGAAAAAAAATTTAACTTGAAATTGACTAATCAATGTGTTCTCATGCTATAATTTCATTTTGTAAAAAAATCTACTTTCTTTTTCTCTATCTTTTAGCAGCTAAACCTATCTTCTAGTGAGATTTTCCAGACTTTTTCTTCTATGTTTCCAAAGCAGTCATTACATTTATTTTGGACTCAAAATTCCTAGTCTTGTATCTTCAAAATTAAATGCAACACTTGTTGGCCTAGTTCAGATTGTCTCATTTAACTTGATAATTTCTGCTCCTTTGATCAATTTCCACTTTAATTTGTTGTTGTCTGCAGTATCCATTTCAAGTTAGTTTTGCCTCAGTATAAGTATTTCCAAGTCAAACAGTTTTTAATTTGCAGGATATTGTGGAACTTTTCAGAAAAATAAATCTTTCCTCTCTTTCTATTTCTCTTTCTTTTTCTGTACCATCACTTCTTATTGCTACTGCTGCCATGGTTATTTATTCAGGTGGATACAAGCCTTAACCATTATCCTCTTTCTATCTTTTACTTCTAGTATCAATTAAAATTTTATAGATAAATAAAAATCACAAAAAATTATTGATGAATTACATATTATTTATTTTGTGTTCTATATCCTACACAATATTCTAAGTGCTAGATACAGCATTATCTAAATATGTGAATTTTTAAATATATTTTTCCATATATATTATATATATATTATATTTAGTCAGTACAAATGCAGATTTTTAAGAAGCAGTCAGACTAGGAATCTGTGGGGGTACCTCAGCCTCAAAGTTGAAGATCTAAGTTTTCCCAGTTTTAAATATTCCTACCTATTACCTATCAGCCAACTGAGGGTATAAGTTAATAGGTATGACTGAACTGCTGTACTTATGCTTTGACCTCCCTAACTTTATACTCATTTCCCAATACAGACTTTACTCATTGAGGGGGAAACTTGACATTAAACATTTTAAGAATTATATCACTGACATTACAATCTACATTATCATAACTCCAAATCTACAATTTAAAGGTCATTGTATCACAGTAATCAAGTGGAGATGATATCAATTTATATTTTTGAAAATTGATTTGTTGTTTATTTAATATAAATTAAGTTGTTTATTTAATATTGCTTTGTTGTTTATTTAATATAAGTTTTTACAATTAAATAAATTGTTTTTACAATTTATTTAATATGTTTTTTACATTCATTCTACAATGAATGTATTTTAAATTACATAAATATTTGAGATTAAGCAATTAAAATATAAAACCCTAAAAGGTTAAGACAGTTGGAATCAAGCAAAGAGAGAGAGATATACTCCAAGAACAAATTTAGACATGCAAATTAAAAGAGACTAATAATACATAGTCCCATTAAGTTAGCTAAGATTAATAGCTAATGCAAAGGCTCATTTGTGTTTGGCTATCAACACTGCTAGGAAGATAGTTAGACCTAGTTCACCTTTGGGAACTCCTATACAATCTGTGTGATCATTTTCCATCATACTGAAAAATTCCTCCTTGTTGAAACATTGATGTAAACACAGTAAGCCCTAAGCAAACTTATGAAGCAGATAGAAGGTTTTAGGTACGTAGTTACAACATGGAATAGTCTTTGTCCTTGAACCACTTGTATCTTTCTTCTCTAAAGAGGCTCCTTTCTTAAGGTAGCTATCAATTAATTCAGTTTAATGGTATAGAACAGTAGTTCTCAAACTTTACTTTTATTAATTTGGATTAGGGCCACTGTATTTACCTTTACTTATTTTACTTTTTACTAAGGTAACATTGGTTTATAACATTATGTTTCGTGTATACAACATTATATTTATATTTCTGTATACTCCACAGCATGCTCATCACCAAAAATTTAGTTTCCATCTGTCACCATACAGTTGATCCCCTTTACCTATTTCACCCTTCCCCTCACCCCTTCCCGTATGGGACACTCAAGGTCCTTCCATGTTGTTGCAAAATTGGCAATATTTCATCTTTTTTTTAGTGGTTAAAATGTGATATATATATATATCACATCTTTTTTCTCCATTCATCCAATGATGGGTACTAGATTGTTTCCATATCTAAATAATGCTTAAAGGAACATAGGGGGTGTATAACTTTTAAAATTAGTGTTTTCATATTCTTTGGATAAATACCCAGAAGTGGGATACCTGGAACATATGGTATGTTTGGAACATACCATATGGGATACTATATGGAACATATGGTATGGTATGTTGACATTCCCACCAACAATGTATGGAGGTTCCCCTTTTCTTCACAACTTCACCAACACTTGTTATTCTTGCTTTTTTATAATAGCCACTTTAACACGAATGAGGTGATATCTAATTGTGGTTTTGATTTGCATTTCCCTAATAAATAATTCGTGATGTTGAACATCTTTTCATGTGCCTGTTGGCCATTTCTATGTCTTCTTTGAAAAAAAAAAGTTCTATTCAAGTCCTCTTCCCACTTTGTAACTGGGTTGTTTTGTTGTTGTTGTTGAGTTGTATGAGTTCTTTACATATTTGAGATATTAACCACTTTTTGGACATATGATTTGCAAATATATTCTCCCATTCAGTAGGTTGCCTTTTCATTTTATTGATTGTTTTCTTTGATGTACAGCATTTAGTTTGATGTAGTCTGTTTATTTTTGCATTTCTCTTCCTTGCCTAAGGAGACATATCTAGAAAGATATTACTAAGACCAATGTCAAAGAGAATACTGCTTATATTTTCTTCTAGGAATTCTAGGAGTTTCATGATTTCATGTTTTACATTCTTTAATCCATTTTGAGTTGATTTTTGTGTATGATATGGGATAATTGTAACAAAAAATAAAATATGTAGGAATAAATTTAATCAAGGAGGGAAAAACCTGTATTCTGAGAACTATAAGAAATTAATGAAAGAAATTGAAGAAGACACAAATAATAGAAAGATATTTCATGTTCATGAATTGGAAGAATTAATATTGTCAAAATGTTCATACTACTTAAAGCAATCTACAGATTCAATGCAATCCTTATTAAAATTCCAATGGCATTTTTCATAGAAAAAAATAATCCTAAAATTTATATGGAACAAAAAAAGACCATGAACAGGCAAACAATCCTGAGAAAAAAGAGCAGAGCTGGAGATATCACATTCCCTGATTTCAAACTATATTGCAAAGCTTAAGTAATCAAAACATCATGGTATTGGTAGAAAAACAGATAAATAGATCATGAAACAGAACTGAGAGTCCAGAAATAAACCCACATAATATAGACAATTAATTTATGACAAAGAGAAAAGCGCACACAGTGGAGAAAGGATAGGCTGTCTCTTTGATAAATGATGCTGGAAAAACTTGACAGTCACATGCAAAAATATGAAACTAGGCCACTGTCTCACCACTGTTTTTTTACATTTCTAACAAATTCTCAGGTGATGATGAGGCTGCTGGTCTGGGAGCCCACTGGTGAGTATATTGGCATATAATTAGTGAAACAAGAGGGCTTAGTGCTCATAAAAGGCTTATAACATGCAAAGTATAAAGAAGCTCATAAAAATGGTATCTAACTTAGTCCTTACAATTTTAAAAAGTAACTATGCACATTTTTAGGAGGAAAAACTGATGTTGGAAGAGCTTAATTAATTTGCTCATGGCTAATCATATTATAAGAGGCTGCGATTATTTGAATACTTGTTTTTGTTTTCTTTGTCCTTTTTTTCCCCAACTTTCTATACTTTTCACTAAAAATAACTGAAAAGCCACTGATGATTAGGAAGAACCATTTAATTAAGAAGAGCCATTAAGGAAAAGATGGATCACTGAAGAAATGTTTTTCAGGCATCTGGGTAACCCTGTGGAGGGGAAAAAAAAGTTTAATTTCAAATTCACACTTTACATGAAAACAAATTCTAGATGGGTCAAGAATCTAATTAAAAAATGTGACATAGTAATAGTATTATAAAAATGCCAATATATTTATAAAATAATCTTTACAATTTATCAAATAATGGTTTCCTTAGATGACTGAAAACTCTGAATCCTTATAAAACTGATAAACAAAAATGTTTAAAAATGCTTACAAAATAAAGAATTACCAACTGACTTTACTATATAAAGAGTTTGTAAAAATGAGTAAGAAATACTCTAAAAGCCATTAGAAAATTGGACAGAAGTCATGACTAGGAATATCCAGGAAAAGTAACAAGAATGAATCTTAAATGTATTCAGATATAGTCAATTTCATTCATGGTAATGTAAATTAAACTGAAAAATAAAAATCAAAACAATTTTTTTCTCTACGAAATTGGAAAAGCAAAATGTTTCATTAAATATTACATTGACAAAGACTTGGAGAAATTAATGGGAGTGTGAATTAGCACAAACTGCATTCTATGTAGAAAATATCTATACAAATATAAATGCATATTTCCTTTGAAAATTTAATTTTGGTAATTTTATCACAGATATACTCAGTTTTGTGAAATAGCATATGGTTGATACAGTTCATTGTGACATTGTTTGCAATAACTAAATAAAATGTCCATCAGCATGTGTTTACTTATATAAATTATAATACTCCTGCACAGTAAAATATGTATCAGTTTTTAGGAGAATGACAAGAAGGAGAAGAAGAAGAAGATAGAGGAGGGGAGGAAGAAATAAGAAGAACAGCCAGGAAGAAATATAATCTCCTAGGTTTCTAACAAATAAAAAACTTTTTATTAGGCCATGCCCTTGGATGTAAGGTAAGCCTTATCACCACCTAGTCCCACCAAGTATAGTTCTTTGCTCATCATTACCCCTCTGGGCACCAAGAACTTGATTCTCACTTGAAGGCAGAGGGATTTGGGGTGGGGTTTTTTATGAGTAGGATGAATATATAATTTATTGTTCAAATTGAGTCCCACTTCAAAATGCAAGAAAACCAAAAACACAGGCAGAAACTGTGAGTATAATGAATAAGTATCCAAATTCTGAGCATCCCACAACATTGAAAAGGAAGATTTCCTTATAAGTCAGTGTAGTTTGGGCTCAGGTGATCTTGGACCATGGTTCAATGTTACTATATATTTCATGTGAATTATGTAGAAATAGAAGGGGACAGGGGAATCCAGAGAAACAGCTAATATGGGTCCTCATCATAGGTTAAGTATGACCACAGATGGCTTGTGTATCTTTGCTTTCATTCCATGTGTTTATACTGGCAAATTAAAGATGTTGTGAGATATCTTTGTTGGATTTGACATGAACTTCAAGTGCCTAATTTGGAGGTACAAAGCTGGACATTGTTTCTTTTTTTTATCCATTCCTATTATAAGAACCTATTTTATATCAAGGTCATAAACATATCTCAATAAATAGGAAAATTTTCTCAAAAAGGACTTTTAGAGAAGATAAAAGTTTCAAGAAAATATTTTGCTATATCTATGCATAAGAAAAAGTATTAAAATATTGCAAGTGTGAACTCATTTACTGAAACTGACTCAACTAGCATGAAGAATATTTAATAAACTATTTCTATGAAGAGACTGTTAAAAAACACAGCATTCTAACCTTCCTACCTAAATGTAAGGAAATCTGTTCCAAATTTCGTCATAATTTGACCATGCTTCATTTGGAATTTAAGGTCTGCTTAATGCCAACATACAAGTATCCATTCCATTCGTACTGCTATTAAAAATGGAGGGTCCTAGTCCTGTCTCATTTTATGAGTTTTGTCTGTAAAATGTTCTGTGACTTTCATTACCAAAATTATAATTGTACCTCTTCATCTTATGCCAAATGACAACATGGTACATTGTAGACTATCCATTTTATACTAAATGATTATACTTACAATTTAAAAATATTAAAATCCTGACTCTTCTGATCCTTGCCTCCACTGAAACAAGTCTTATTCAGTTCTGCTTCCACTCAAATAAGTTTGCTTATTTTCCCAAGTCTCATGTATATGTGGTTCAGCATTTACTTGACTCAATATTAAAAGGTTTAAACTCATTATCCTCCACACCTGTGTAAATAACACCCTCATTTGAGGTTCACGGTAACTGACTCAAGTACCCACTGTCTTTTTTCTTTTTTCATTCAATACATGTTTGTTTGTTTGTTTGTTTGTTTTTATAACCTTTTTATTGGAGTATAATTGCTTTACAATGGTGTGTTAGTTTCTGCTTTATAACGAAGTGAATCATTTATTCATATATATATATCCCCATATCTCTTCCCTCTTGCGTCTTCCTCCTTCCCACCCTCCCTATCCCACCTTTCTAGCTGGTCATAAAGCATGGAGCTGATCTCCCTGTGCTATGCGACTGCTTCCCAATAGCTATCTATTTTACCTTTGGTAGTGTATATATGTCAATATATACACTAGCACTTTCTCACTTTGTCCTAGCTTACACTTCCCCTTCCCTGTGTCCTCAAGTCCATTCTCTAGTAGGTCTGCATCTTTATTCCCGTCTTGACCTAGGTTATTCATGATTTTTTTTTTTTTTTTTAGATTTCATATATATGTGTTAACATATGGTATTTGTCTTTCTATTTCTGACTTATTACTTCACTTTGTATGACAGACTCTAGGTCCATCCACCTCACTACAAATAACTCAATTTCATTTCTTTTTATAGCTGAGTAATATTCCATTGTATATACATGCCACATCTTCTTTATCTATTCATCTGTCGATGGACACTTAGGTTGCTTCCATGTCCTGGCCATTGTAAATAGAGCTGCAATGAACACTGTGGTACATGACTCTTTTTGAATTATGGTTTTCTCAGGATATATGCCCAGTCCCACTGCCTTTTATCATTGCTAAATCTACTGATTCTCATCAGCACTCCCCAGAATTAACTGAAATAAGCTCATTATTTCTGCTTTGCTTAAAGTTATGCCATTCTCTCTGTTGATATCGTTGGTTATGTGATTGACAATACAACACCAAAATCTCAGAATTTATAAGTATCTTCAACCTCATATGTCTTTCTCTGTACTTATTGGTAGCTTTCAATAACCAAGTCACCATCTTAGATTTTGTCACTATCTGCAACTACTCCGTGCTAATCAAAATTTGATTTACCTCTAACATTTCTCTTTCTAATTATAAACTCTTATTTTTTCAGCTGATCTTTACCTCACTTCCACTACATCCATCTGATAGTCATGTTACTAAAGTCCTTCCATTTATTCAAAGCCCATAAGCCCCATATAACTTTTTTTTTTTTTAACTCAGGAGGGATCTTGTGGTGGGTCTGTTCTCCTCCCTGTGAAACCAATTCTACATGTGTTCTTCTGGGTTATTTTTATAAAAGTGCTAATAAAGTGTTAGGTCCCAGAGTTATTTATAATACTCATATAAACCCTGGACTATATTAGATGATTTGTTACTAAAGAAAGTAAATTTTATTTCCAAAATTGAAATAACTTATTTTATTCTTCTTTATTCCTAACCAAAAAAATCATAAAGAACATAAACCTTTGTAATGGTTGTTCACAATTGGATGTTTTAATCTTAGTTTTTTTAATTGAATTTAAGATTTGATTTGGGATGTGTGTGTCTGTGTGTGTATGCATGTATTTGTGTGTGTGTTTGTGCAACTGTAGTGTGAAAACATTAACAGATTTAAAAAATAAAACTACTATAATACAATATTGTGATCCTTTAAGAAAATGTATCTATGAACTGCTATGGTAACATAATATCAGGAGGGATGCCACACTGGGGGAATCTTCTCAGAATAGTTGCAATTTTCACCAGAATTTGAATGTTGAGAAGATAATTAAAATCTGTATAATAGAAAACTATAAACAAAATCAGAGAAAGAGAGGAAATTTTTTGGAATCCTGAATGCTGCTAAGTACGAACTTGGTAAAGTAAATGGGCAGGCAGACTCTGGTTCATACAGTAAACATAATTGTCTTTAGATGGAGTGTTCATTCTTTTGTCATTCAGAACCCTCTCCTTTTTTCACTTTCTTATCCACCCCTGTGGGCTTAAGTAAGAAAGTGTTGAGGATGTTTGCAGATGACGAAGTGGAAGACATTGGCAGCTAAAGGTAAGGCTCCAAATAACTGTTGGAGTTAAATTGGACAAAGCCTTAAGCATGCCTTTAAACTTTATCTTAGAGGAAGTAGAGGTGTGTCTTTTGGGAGGAAACACTATACGTGGTTTGCCAGATGCTCTCTGACCAATAACCAGAGAGATTGTAACTTTCTTGATCTGTGTACTATATTTATAATAATGAAGTCTATTAGCTGTCCAGGCTGGCATGTCCTATACTTGGCTGACACAGAACACACGGGAAATAAGTTTCCTGGGTATTTCTTATTTTAAAATCTTATCATTTTTATCACTATGTACTTGTATAGTTTTGATTTATTTACATAGAAATTTAATTTATCCTCATTATATTTCATCTTTTGCTTTTCACTTTAACCAAGATGAATTAAGTCAGGTTAATTAATTTATTCAATATTTTTCATAGACATCTACTAACACTGAGGGACAGTCATAGGCACTGGTCTTCTGAGATTATAACTTTTCACTCTCCCAATTTGTGACATTTGTCTCTTCCTTTGAGATTGGCTGTAGACATTTCTTATCATTATAATCTACACTTTCTAAACTCTTCTGCATATTCATTTTTTTTAACATCTTTATTTGGGTATAATTGCTTTACAATGGTGTGTTAGTTTCTGCTTTATAACAAAGTGAATCAGTTATACATATACATATGTTCCCATATTTCTTCCCTCTTGCGTCTCCCTCCCTCCCACCCTCCCTATCCCACCCCTGCAGGCGGTCACAAAGCATGGAGCTGATATCCCTGTGCCATGCAGCTGCTTCCCACTAGCTATCTACCTTACGTTTGTTAGTGCATATTCTTAATTCTAGAAAAATTAAGTGATGGTGGTGTCAGGATCCAACTCAAAACCTCCTAGTTGCTTATTCAGGTTGTAATGCCTTAGAGTTGTTTTTAAGGACAGTGTGTCCTTGAAATATCTTCTATCTAGCCTCAGAGCTGCCTGTGTAACATTTTTGCTTCAAACGTCTCTCCTTTCCAACAACTGAATAGACATTTTTTTTCCCATTTTGAGTCTCTGATCCTTGTTCTGCACTCCATTTATAGTCATTGTCATCCTCTTCATATTTCAGTTATTGTTCATAATCAATGGAGTCCATAATCCTCATGAAGTTTCTACTTAAGTATCTGAACTAGAAGTGATTTCACCTAGCTCTGAAATATATATTACATATATGAAATTATAAATAGTATGAATATCATATATATAATTTTATACAAAGATTTTACTGATTGCTTTAATATTCAATTTTAGACAGGTTTGATTATATATAAATATAAAATAATTTTTTTCTAATCTTTAATTTAAAAAAATTTAAACCTTTTGAAATACAATTGTTTCCATGATCTTCATGTGATAATTATAACTCTTTAATAAGTGGAAAGGATTTTCTAGTGCCATAATTCAGAAGTCTGACCTGGGTTGTGCTATGTTTAATAACATAATCAATTATGTGAATCACATCATAGAAAGCATATTTACAAATGATAAAATTCTGAGAGAAATATTAAATGTATTGGACAGTATTTGCTGTGCTAGTCCAAATCTAGTAAGGTAAAAGAAAGTGAAGAATAAGGAGAGAGTGTATGAAAAACTACACAGTAGAATCTCCCTCTCCAGCCTTATTGCACTTACCAGACATCCTGTTATTTTTCCCACATACTTGCTTCCTCTTCACTGTCTTTGTACTTGTTTCCTTGCGTGGACTACTGTACTCTGAATCTCTACAGGATTCTGTCATTCTCTTGAGGTCATTGCTTAAATAACTTCTTATCATAAGAGGACTTTTATGATGACTGTTTTATAATAGCTTTGCATTTACCATCTCTATCATTCTCTACTCACATTTCTCATTTCTTTTTCTGCAGCACTTTTCATTCTCTAACACAGTACGTGGTTCATTCAGTTTTAATTTTATTGTATTTTCTCCACAATACTTTCCTTACATACACAGGTGCACACTAAATGTATGTTTCATCAAAGCAGAACTTCTGATATCTTCTCTTTTATTTAAACTACTACATTCCCAGTCTCAAGATACCATTAGGTAAGAATCACTGCTCAAAAAATGTTTATTGTATGAATTAGGTAATTAAAGTAGAGTACTAAAATAAGATGGTATAGTTCTGTTCTACCATATGCTATTCAGGTCAGAATTAATATATTATTCTTAATTCTGAGCTCTATGTTTCAAGAAAGTCATATTCAGAATAACCATATCAAGATGGTGAAGTGTCTTATGTCATGTAAAGAAAGTTTGAAGCACATTATTAGCTTTATTCAAGAAATAATCTAATGCAAAGAATATGATAGAATTGGTCAAATAAAGATATGGATAAAATACTCTATATATTTCCAAGGGTTGAAAATATGAACAAATAAATAAAATAAATAATTTCACTTTTGCTCAAAATAATAAAGAAGGTTTTAACATTCAGAGTTGTCCAAAAACAAAAGGAGCTGTCCCAGGATTTAGGAAGTTGTTTTTCTAAGTGTCATCTGCACCGTCTCTTCCCAGGGGTGTTATAAAAGTGATTAAACATGAATTAGAGATTAAACTGGAAGACACAAAAACATTCAATCTGGATTCCCTGAAAATTCTATGGAAAATGAATGTTAATATATTGAAGGTGTAGATCTACAGAGGTAAAAATTTTTAGACTTAGAGACAAGAAAAAAGTTTGATTTCTATGTTTTGTGATTGGAACTTGCAGAATATCAACAAATTTATTATCTTTCTTATTATTATTGAGATAAATTACAGCATAATATTAAACAGAATGACTCAAATGTTTTGCTATCATCCTTCCAACTCTGTAAATATATGTCATATAGAGATAACAGTTTGTTCATATTTCAGTTAAATTTGTTTCCTCTGTGTTCTTATGACTTTATAATATATTGCTTTGTATTAACACTTTTTTACAGTTTATCAAGTAACTTTACTGTAGAAATAAGTTAAAAAAAGTAAAAAGTATAAAGGCTTAAAGTAATTTCTCTGTTGGGATATTAAAGTTGTTCTTAGTTGTTCTCAAAGCTTTGGATGAGCTTTTACAAAGACTAAACATCAATATACTTTATGTTCTTAAACATTATTGCCAAGCTTTTACAATAAAACATTCAAAAATAGTCTGTTCTTCATGTTGTCTTCAGTTATGCTATTGACTGCATGGCTAGTTGAATCAATGGTGCAGAAATTGGTCATTTATATTGCAAAAATCAGAATCAATTGAAAAACTGTTAACTCTGTGAATGTTAGTTTTGTGAGAGAACACATATCAGATTAAGTTGGCTTGTTATAACCTCTAGAAGAAACACTAAGCAATAATTTACACACTTAATACTGTTGTGTTTTTTATCATTGTTTCATACAACTTTTGTTTGGTTTCTATGTAAACTGATTTTAAATTCTGATGTTACATTTTGGTTATATGGCAGAGCTACTCTTAAGAGATGATTTAGCTTGAAAAAAATTGTTTGGTTAAGCAGCGTCATTGCTTCCTTGAAAAAAATTCACATTTGCAGTGAAAACTTTGTAAAACTGATCAAATTACTGTGGGGGCATGTTGCTGAAACATCTATTTTTAGCAGTCAGGATATTTCATTGACCTTCTAGGGAGTAAATAAGGAGGCTAATTTAATAGTATAACCTATTCTATCTATGCCACATAAGAGAACACCCCCAAATTTTGTGGTCTAAAACCTTGGGTCAGGAATGTAGTCAGGATTTTAGAAGGCAGTACTTCATGTGGTTGTGCCTATCGTCACTCAAGCTATTCACTTGGTTTCTTGATGGTCTAGAGATATAAGAACATCTTTATTCTTACATTGGCAGGGGCCTCTGGAAGACTAGCTTAAGTACAACCTTCTTTTAGGACTAGTGGTCCCTCAATAGTGAAATACTTTCATAAGAGTCCAAGGCTCTAAAAATAAATCTTCCAAAATATAGGACACAGGACCTGCCAGTTGTTGTAAAGGCTAGACCTACAAGAACTGGTATAGCATTACTTCCATGGTACTCTGTTAGTAGAGAAATAGAAACCAGCTTTTGAAGAGAAGAGTATCAAAGAATATTTGGCTATCTTTACTCCAATAATAACAAGTTTTAATCCCTTGTTCAAACGTTCTTCAAGTTTCCTTTCATATTTAATAAGGCAATTAAGAAATATTTCTTTTTCTCTTCCCGTAACTTTTAAAAATTCATACTTTTAGTCTCAACAAATGTCAAAAGGAGATTTCATTTCAAATCCAGTAGCATGCAAACTCAGCTATTTGGGAGTTCAATTTTAGAAAAAATTCAAATTTGTCTAGAACCTGCTTAGGTTTCTAAATGACATATTGCATTGTTTCTGAATTAGATGAGACCTAGGTTCACTATTTCAATTTAGTTTAGCCATCCAGTTTTTATAGCAAATTCTTGAGAATTCATAGGGTTTTATGATTACTTTTGAGTTCCTCACCAGGTTTCTTTGTAAAATATGACAAAACCTGTCAAAACCTGTGAACCCAAAAGAGTTGGCTGAAGCTCACCAATTTTATATTTAACTTGGAAGTTCACTTGGGCTTGGCTGAACATGAAATATCAAGCTAAATATGCATGACTTCAAATGGTAAAGTTAAAGCAAATAAATTAATGAAAATTCATGTAAATTGGACACTGTGTGTTGCTATTAATTTCAATAACAGTTAAAATCAAGATCATCAGGAAATGAGGAACCAGCTCTAGAAAAATTTGTAAAATAGATGAAGTTTGTCCTCAAACTCTTGACAACTCTTTCTGAACTCTTGTAATCTTGTTCTACTCTGACACTGATTTGTAAAACAGTCATGCTTTCTCTCCTGTGGCTCTACAAGGTTCCTCACACTAACAACCTTCCCCACAAGTCTCCTCTGCTCTGTGAATCCTCTGCATTTATTTTCTATGTTAAAACTTACTTGACTGGGTATATACCCTGAGAAAACCATAATTCAAAAAGAGTCACGTACCACAATGTTCATTGAAGCTCTATTTGCAAAAGCCAGGACATGGAAGCAACCTAAGTGTCCATCAACAGATGAATGGATAAAGAAGTTGTGGCACATATATACAATGGAATATTACTTCGTCATAAAAAGAAATGAAATTGAGTTATTTGTAGTGAGGTGGATGGACCTAGAGTCTGTCATACAGAGTGACGTAAGTCAGAAAGAGAAAAACAAATACCGTATGCTAACACATATATATGGAATCTAAAAAAAAAAAAAAAAAAGAAATGGTTCTGAGGAACCTCGGAGAATGACAGGAATAAAGACGCAGACATAGAGAATGGACTTGAGGACATGAGGAGGGGAAAGGGTAAGCTAAGACGAAGTGAGAGAGTGGCATGGACATATATATATACTACCAAATGTAAAATAGATAGCTAGTGGGAAGCAGCCGCATGGCACAGGGAAATCAGCTCGGTGCTTTGCAACCACCTAGAGGGGTGGAATATGGAGGATGGGAGGGAGATGCAAGAGAGAGGAGATATAGGGATATATGTATATGTATAGCTGATTCACTTTGTTATAAAGCAGAAAATAACACACTATTGTAAAGCAATTATACTACAATAAAAATGTTAAAAAAAACTTACTTGAATTTTTATAATACATATATATCTTATATACATATATAAATATGTATTATATATAATACTAATGTATACAATATATTATATATAGTATACAATAATATGTAATAACATAGTATATGTTTACAATGCATAACATATTACATATGATATATAGTATATGTAATATGTTAATATATTATATATAGTATATCATTAATTTATAATATATAATTATATATATATATAAAGCTTTTTTCTTGGAAATGACTATGAGGCCTATGAAGACCCATAGTATCATTTTCATCTTATATCTTCATATAAAATCTGTTATTTTGGCTTTCAGTAAATACGTTTATTTTCCTTTTTGATAAATTAATATCTTAGTATATTAGACAGTATACTATAAGAGTATCATACCTCACTTAATGCATCCTAAGCCCTGACACCATAATGATCCATAAAATAAAGAAAAATGTAAAGTCAATGCATGATATATTTTGTCATTCTTTAAAATCAAATTAAATCTAACAGATGAATAGTTTAAATTTCATCACAGAAACAAAACTATTGGCCAAAAGTAAATAAACATATTAAAATAAAAATGTTAAGATGGTGAGAAATTAAAAATACGAACTCACTTTATCACTATCCTGTCATTAGACCTCTCCATTCTGCTGAAGTCCCATTTATAAATATTAAATCTGTTATGGATGGCTATTTCTGTGTTGCAAATCATCCCCAAATATAGGGGCTTAAAAATGCAACAATTTGTAGGTCAGTAATTCCAGAAAGATTCAACTCACGGGTATAACTTCCACATGTCTCAGGTTGTTGCAGTTAGGCTGTGGTCAGAGCTGAAAGAGAAGGGGGCTGGAGCAGCTCGTGAGTAGCTAAAACATCTCTCTATGGAATTTCAAGGCCTCTACATGTGTTCTCTCAGCTTGAGCTTGTGGAAGCTTCCTTAGAGAATTGACGCTTCAGGACACTAGCTCCTTTGCTCAAGGCTCCAAGTATAGGTGTTCAACTAACTGGAGAGAATGTGCACCACCTGGAATGGCCTCACCTCAGAAGTCATGCAGCGTCACTTCTGCAGCATTCAATTACACGTGAATGAATCACAGACTTATCTAGATTTAAGAAGAGGGACCTATAACATTCTCCTCCACCACTGCAAATACACATGCTCAATGGGAACAGTGTCAAGGCCAAGTTTTAGAAGAGCAGGTGGAATGGGAGGTTTTGTTGTTCACAAATAGTGAAATAGATATAATGAAGAAGGAACAAAATGAAATATTAACCTTCAAAAATATCTGCTGGCATCAGGAATCCAGAAATGTTTAACTCTCTGTTGCTCAGGAACAGTAACAATTAAACAGGCAAACAAACAAACAAATTTGAGTCAATTACTGATATCTGGCTATGTATTATAAACTTTTCTCCTTAATCATCTACAAGTCCTCCTTTCTAAATTACTCCAAAGTTTTCTTCCAATGAACCTTGTTATTCTCACAGGTACTTTCTATAAAACATACTCACAGTGTGTCCAACAAATGGGCATTCTTTATGAAAGTGAGACAGCGCTTTTAGAAATAGATAAAATTTAGGGAAAGTTACTGAGCTCTTTGGTCTTGGTCTAGGTTCAATGAGAAATAATGTCTCTACAGCTTTTTTTATTATCCCATTATGTATCAGTATTATTATTGTTATTTTGTTGTTGTTCTTATTATTACTTTATCTATATGCCTCCCTGGGATGTGAAACTTTAAAGTGTAAGGACTCTTTATTTGTATTCATTATGTTTGGTTGAATATTATATAAAATAAGTGAAACGGTTTACATCTGTCTTGCTAAGGAAGAATGGAAGCCACTTAAGCATCCAAAATAGGGAATTACATTTGGTCAGTAATTTCCATTTGAGCAGGTACAAGGTAAACCTGGCACAAATTTGCACCTTTTGTATCATATGAGATGTAAATGAACAGCTGAAGAAATTGAAGATTAAAATAATAAAAGTCTAGCCAGCAAGTTTTCCAGTTTTGGGGGTTTTCAAGTTAAAAAAAAAAAAAAAAAAAGCATGGGCTTTTGCCGATGCTCTATGTTTTGTACACTTAGTGCTCTTGTCTTCATGACCTCTCAACTTTGATATCTCTGGAATTCTGTCTTTGATTTCATTTTGTCTCTCTCAATGTAATTGTTTCTTGCTTTTTCTTTATAGCTATGCTAAAGAGTAGTGTGTAGATAGGTATAATCAAGATGTTATACTTGTCTCTGATTAACTCAACCCAAAAAAATAAAAGAAAGAAAATATTTTGTTCTTGAATTGAAAAATATTTAATGAAGCAGTTATTCTAAATAAATGCCCAAAACTCCCTAGTCTGGTCAAAGTTTTCTCAAATTTCTGATGTCTTAATAAAGTAAAACAAAGGATTTAGAATCATACACAGTATATCTTTGAACAAAATCTTTTTACTTCTTTAAGGAGGTTGTAGTGAAATTGTAAAAGTACTGGAAACAAATTTTAAAACAGGAAATGTAATGTCTGTCAAAGACTAGCACAGCTTTCAATTGTTTAATCTAGAGTAGAGAAGATCAGGGTGAGGGTTAATAAAAATATCATTCAGTATTTCAAAAATGCTAGTAAAGTTACTACCAGTTTACTTACTTAACTGAATGTAGTGTTAATAATACTTCAGGAGAAAAAAATTAAAATATGTCATTTCAAAACCACAGTGACACATTTAGATGGGTCACATTTTTATTGTCATACTGCTGATTCTCTTAGAATGATCATTCTAATTTTCTGAAAACAAAAACAAAACAAACAAAAACCAAGACAGATAAAATAAGCATAATGGCACAGATTACACAATATTGTAAAAATTGGTATTTTAAGTACACCCTGGTGTGACAGTGATAACCACATATTCTCCAACCAAAGAAATATACAATCCTGCCTTTTATGCTATCCTTTCAAACAGCCTATTTTTCTGCGTTCCATTCAGCTCACTCTAAATTTCCATACAGCATGAAGCTAAGCCAAATTCATCTTACCATTGTGGATACTTCTTTATTAGGCAAAAATATGAGAATATAAAATTAACTATAGCTTGGTACAAGAAATCATTTTTGTCTGCTTTTTTATTTGACCGAGTTTTTATATCTTGGTCCATCTTCCTTAGTTTTATAGTTTTATTTGGGTATCTTCTCTGTTTCCAGAAGTTCTGCTCAAAGGCATAAAAATTGGACTGTAAACACTTGTCTATTGAAAGCATGAAATGTATAACTCAAAGTGACTGATAATTAATGCATTAATAGTTCATATGGAAGCCCCATATACAAAGGTTGAGCAAGAGTATTATGCAATTGTGGGCCTTAACTCTTAAGTGGAATGAACATACCACATCATCAAATTTTAAAATCCCATAAAAGTATTTTATCTCATAAAATCATTTGTGTATGTTTGTGTGTGCACGTGTTTATTGATGGAGGAAGTATCATCTAACAAATTCCTTCTTATGCTCTAAATAATTATTGTGCTAAATACTCTTTTCCTCCCAGTGATGTAAACACAATATTTACTAAACTTAAACTATTGTTAACTATATGCTTATATAAGATTATGTATAATTCCTCCTCCATTTCTTAGTAAATGTATAGCTGACCATCAGATAACAATTGTGATGCATACATATTATGCACACATATTGGCTTATCTTGTTTTTGCACTCTGTACATGAAAATTGAAAGACATAATTTTTCCAAGTGACCTCTGGGATACAGAAGGATTTACAAGTAAATTTGGTTTACTACTGATAAGGGAGGGGGCTGGGAGGCAGTTTTCAGAGGGTGGGAGAACAGTAAGAAACAGAATGATCCTATCTACCACGCCACCTCTCAAATTTAAGCCTTCTTGAAAACATTGCTTCAAAGGGGCACTTTGTTTCTGATTACTGCTTGCCAACACAGACTGTGTGCTTTTGAGCAAGGTTGAGGAATTTCCTTCACTAGTAAACGGACAACTATTGGTTTTAGAAAGTTTAGGGGAAAATACTTATTCTACTCATGGGGTATAAAAATACACCTTGTGTCTCTTAAAATTTTGTCTGCTTTGACTCTATAATTCCATTATCTTTTCACACCTACAGTCATGAGAGGGGATAAAGTTATAGATGTAGTCTCAGGACTGAGTTCAGGATTCTGGGACTTTGAATTTATTATAATACTCACGAATTTAGAATAACTCCTGTTCAGTTGGGTTTTTGTTTTTTTGTTTTTTTGTTTGTTTTCCTATGTCTTCCACGCTCTGTGGCTCAGCCTTTTTGTATTAAATCAATCATTATCCATCAGCTTCCTCTAGTCTGGGTTACAAGATGCAGAAGAATAAAACTCTACTCATCTTCAGGAACAAACATTCAGATGGCATTGCCTTCCCCAATGACCCATAAAACATTGCTTCCATTATTACCTTTGTGTGGGCATTTGAATGTGAGTAATGCCATTTTCTTTCTGTTTTATTCACAAGCACATTTCAAAATGCCAATCAAAATCACTGGAGAAACTGCTCATATTTGGGGTGAAAATGATAGTCCCTGACAGTATGTCAAATTTTTGGTCATGCTCCTCAGAGATATATTTGTATTTCTCTTTAGTAAGAATAACAAGTGGTAGACCCAGTGTTTTTTTTGTTTTGTTTTTAAGGATATACCTCTCAGTACTTTCACACACGTCCTCAATAAACTACGTGTATTTAATAGTCTTTTTTAAATTAATTAATTAATTTATTTTTGGCTGTGTTGAGACCTCGTTTCTGTGCGAGGGCTCTCTAGTTGCGGCAAGCAGGGGCCACTCTTCATCACGGTGCACAGGCCTCTCACTATCGCGACCTCTCTTGTTGCAGAGCACAGGCTCCAGACACGCAGGCTCAGTAGTTGTGGCTCAAGGGCCCAGTTGCTCCGCGGTGTGTGGGATCTTCCCAGACCAGGGTTCGAACCGGTGTCCTCTGCATTGACAGGCAGATTCTCAACCACTGCACCACCAGGGAAGCCCAGACCCAGTGTTTTTAGCAAATTAAATCATATTCTATTCTGAAATGCATCAGGAATTACATTTTAAGAACTATATTAAGTAATTGTTTTACATGTGATATGTCCCTATCATCTCATTTAAAACAATGTTTTAAATGGAAGCAGACATTTGCTGTTTGTTCCTATGTTGTAAATTATTTAAAATAAGACCTTGGAACATTAGTTATTGATGAGAAATGTATTTTTTCCTCTTGTTCCAAAAATAATTTCCAATTATTTGAGCTACAGGAATGGAATTAGAATTACATGTGCATGTGAGATCCAATATCTTTTAGAGGAAGAAACAGAACATGGGGTCTGAATGCCTAATTTTAAACAAAGCAAACTCCTCCAGTTTTTTAATTTGCACTCTTGGGAAAGTGTTAGGCTCTCACAGCTGTGGTTTTCTCTTGGGTGGAGAGAGCTAAAACCACAACTATTGCTAAAGTGTCAGGCACTTAACCAGTTCTCACTCAGTCTAAACCAGCTCCTTGACTCCCTTCCATCTCCCTCCATAACCCTCAGTGTAATCATGGGGAACTAATGTAATTGCATCCAGGCGAGAGTGCTTTATATTACCAGGTGCTATAAAAATGGAGGAAACTTCATTCAATCCAAGTTTGTACATTAAATAACTTATACCCATGAAATATACAGAATTAATTTTCAATTTATTAGCATAGGACTGAAAAGTATTCCATTACTTTTATTAAATTGAAAACAAACAGCTTTTTTTCTACTACAGAAGATACTTTTGATTTTAGCCTTCATCATTTGTTACACATTTCAATGATTTCATGTTAGTTAATGGTTATTCTGTTTACATTTTGATATTTAATCTTAAGTGAGCAAAAAAAATTGCCCATGGGGAATTCTGAATAAAGTCATAATCATTCTTACGTAAACTCACTATACTTTAGGAATGGTCTAATTCAATAAACTCATTTTTCACACAAGGAAACTAAAGTATAGAATTATCAAAAAGTGGAATGGGGTTCTTGATTCAGAATAAAGCTATCAGGGGAATCTTTATTAAGATTTTTCAGCTAGTGATCAGCTGATTTAGGTCCAGAACCCAGACTGCTGGCAATGAGTACAGTGCTTTTGCTCTTAGCCAATACTTCACAGCTGACACACCTAAAGTCATAAAATACTTTGAATATCAAAATAAAATAAAATAAAACCAGAACAAAATTGCCATGTATTTAATTAACCTGAATTAGTAACCCTACAATTCATATATTATATGTATTCACTTAGGGTGTGTGAAATTACCTCTAAAATAGGATATTAAAGGCACATTTAAAAACCAGGCAGACTAATGAATTTTGTTACTCATCTTATAATTCTACATCTAATATCTAGTTGACTTGAGGTTAAGATTTCTTAAGATGTATAACAAGGCATAAATACTATGCAAATGATAAATACTTGGAAAGTTTTGTGTGCAGAGCAGTAGTAAAGTATTTTGTGAAAGTTTGTCTTAGAGAGCTGAACTATAAAGACTACAGAAGATCACTATACAAATATCTGTCAGCCAAGATGTATATCGTATTTTCTTTCTTCTTTTACTCAGAGTTCACTTGTCTTTGAAATTAGCATCATAGGAATCATAGAATCATTATGCTTGTATATGTTACAGAGGGCACATGTGAAAATTATCATGGGAGGACTTGAAGGATAAGATAAAATATTTTAAGCAGAGTTGGGAATAAGAGTTCAGGGAGAAAGGGTAGTGTGACAAATTTTAGGGACTGGAGAAAGACATGATTATCTGGGAAATGGCAAGTAAGGCAATATCCTTCTGGCTCATTTGACAGGAGAAAGCTAGAAGTTAAGTAATTTTTCCACTGTTTCACAGGTAGTAATTTGACATGTTAAGATTGAAGCTTGTTTTCCTAATATCTTATCTATTCTGTTTGAACGATTTCACACTTGAAGTTACTCTATTGAAAGTTGCATCAAATCATTTGAGTACAATTTTAGGGAGACTAATTAGGCATATTTCATTTACCTTTTAAATTAAGACTTATTTGTCAAATTTTGTAAAGCAAAATCTCAACTTTCCTTAGTTTCTCCAAATGTTTCGTTTGTTTATTTATTTATTTATGTAAAAACACATAATGTGAAATCTATCCTCTTAACACAATTTTGTATGTGTACTGTACAGTATTATAAACTATATGCACATATGACACAGCAGATCTCGAAAAATATTTCATGTTCATAACTGCAAATTTATTCCCATTAAACATTCACTATTCCCTATTCCCCTTTCTCCCCAGCCCCTGGAAACTGCCATTTTACTTTCCACTCTTTCTATGAGTTTGCCTAATTTAGATATCTCAACATAAATGGAATCATACAGTATTTGTCCTTCTGTGACTGGATTGTTTCTTTATCATGTTCTCAAATTCCATCCATGTTGTAGTATACGACAAGATTTTCTTCTTATTAAAGGCTGGATAATATTCTATTGTATGTATATATCTCATTTCCTTTACTTATTCATCTGTTCATGGCCATTTAGGTTGTTTCACCCTCTTGGTTAATGTGAAGAATGCCAGAATGAACATGAAAGTGCAAATATCTTTTGAGATCTTGTTTTAAATTCTTCTGGATAAGTACTCAGTAATGGGATTGCAGTACCATATGTTAACTCTATTTTTAATAATTTGAGGAAACTTACACTGTTTTTAGTAGCAGCTGCACCATTTTACATTCTCACCAACATTTCCAATTTCTCCACATCCTTACCAATGCTTATTTTCTGTTTTTTGTTTGTTTGTTTATTATTTTTTGTTTTACCATGGCCATCCCAAAAGGTGTGAGGTGATATCTCATTGCGGTTTTGACCTCATTTCTGTGATGATTAGTGATGGTGAACATCTTTTTATATACTTGTTGGCCATTTGTTTGCTTTCATTGGAGAAATGTCTTTTTAAGTTCTTTTCATTTTTGAAAATCAAACTATTGATTTTATTAAAATCATAATATTGATATCTAATAAAATTTATAAAAATCAACTGATAAAAATCAAATGATTTCAAATCATTGATAAAAATAATTTTATCAAACTATTGATATTATCCCCTTATCAGATTTATGGCTTGAAAAGATTTTCTCTCATTCTGTAGATTACCTTTTCACTCTGTTGAGTGTTGCATTTGTTGCACAGGACTTTCTGTTTCATGAGTCCCAATTGTCTATTTTTGCTTTTGTGGCCCATGCTTTTGGTGTCATATTCAAGAAATTATTGACAAAACCAATGTTGTGAAACTTTCTTCCAAATTTTTTCTAGGTGTTTTATAGTTTCAGGTGTTATATTTAAGGCTTTAATCCATTTGAGTTAATTTTTAAGTATGATGTAGATAAGGGTCCAATTTCACTCTTTGCATGTGGATTGTTAATTGTGTTTTGTACTTGAAATGAACACAATAGTTGCTACATAGTTTGAGGTTATTATAGTTAAGTAAAATACAGAATGCTTTCAGGAGTGATTTTGCCCAGTGCATTACAAAATAAAGTCACTTAGAAACATGTTCAAAGAGTACATAAAATATCTGCAACATATTTTATTAGAGATCACTTTTCTCACTTGCTTTTATACTGAAAATAATGCAGAAATGAGGACATGAAAGTAAGGATTTAGTTGAAGCAAGCATGAAACATAGTTTGGGAATTTAGTTGGCACTAAAGGGAAGACAAAGTATAATGTAGCTGCCAAGATACAGTATTAATAGAATTATAGTATCTAAAATGAGATGTTGATAACCCTTCTGTACTTTAATTCCTAGGCACCACATATTAAAAGAGATATAGACAAACTAGAATTTGTACAGTAGATAATGAGAATGGTAAAAGAAATCATGATATGATAGAAATTGACCTAGAAATTGAGGTTTTTACTCTAGGAAAGAGAAAAATCAGGAAAATGTATTACCTTAGGTTCATCTACTAGAAATGCTGTTATAAGAAAAAGGAATTGGACTTTCCTTTTCATAATGTCAAGAGTTTAATCAGAACTACATAATAAAAAGTGAATTAAAAAAACCTCATGAAAATATTACAGGATACATTTTTGTATGAGTATAGATTAATAGAATGCTTACAATAGGGTAGTCATACATTTCTACTTGATAACATGTTGTTCAGATTTGTGGTCATTTCTGTACTCACTCATCAAATTAGTTCATGGTTGTTTGTGTTAGGGTCTATGTTAATTGCCAATTAATTACTACCTAGTCAATCACATTGAATGTGTGGCAACCTGAATTGGCCATTTAGCCAGAGAAAATATCCTGAATAGAAGTCTTGTGTTCTGATTATTTACATAATCTAGAAATGAGCTGAGTTAATAATTTTTATTTATTACAAATATTTCTATATATTACTTTAATATAAATCATATTAGTAATAGGAGTAGAATTTCTACTTCTAGTAGAATTCTACCACAAACCAAATGGCACTAGATGTAGCTTCCAAAATCTGTTTCAAAAAAAATACTATATGTTGAAGAGATGAACAAATCAAAGGAGTCTCAATAGTTTAATGTCTATTGTCATAATTTCCAGTTGGTGCTTCTATAATTTAGACAATTTAAATGCCAATATACTGACCTGTTTTAACAAAATGGAGTGGTGAATTGAGACTATGACAATTGGAATGTCTTAGTTATTCCTATAATTGCTTCACCATTCACTGTACTACCCAGACCTCATTTTACAAAGGATAGGCTGGGAATAGAGTATGTTTTCTTTTGATATGACTTTTTCTACTCAGTGTTCCTAATGTTTTAACCACTCCTAAATTTTGTTTATTTACACTATAAGAGAGCACATATCTGACAAGTAGAGATAATGGCATTGGGAGAATAATGTTGATTTTTCCATTCATTTCCATTTCTATTACATGAAATGACTAAGTGTCCTTCCAACAAATTCTTTTTATTTACAAAGGCTACAGGGATTTTAAAAGAGGGGGATGGTAAGGCACTGAATTGTAACAGCAGAAACCATATTCTCATGATTCTTTCAAAAGAAATACTTGGTTGGAACAACTCATGGAAACTAACATACTTAAGAGAGTCACAATTCTCATTAATATGCAAATGTCACATTGGGGAAACCTATAGAATATAGCCCAGATAGCAGATTCATAACTTATTTAAACTAATTAATATTCTATCAAGTTTGCATTAGAGTTGTCTTGGCTACGTGATGCCAAATTATGACTTTAGATGAATTTTTAATCTTTTAATATAGTATTTTGTTCCTGGGTAGATATAAGATTCAGAATTTCCTTAAGTGAGAGATTCTGTTAAACTCTAAATTTAACAATTATAGATATTTTCTATTGATTTGGCTGTGTTATTTTAATCTAAGGTAGGAGGTTGTAGCTCAGTTTATCTGTTTGACTGTATTCCTGATAACAATATTACCAGATAACTAGATCATGCAACAGTCTGCAACTTTCATTTAGTCCAGAATTGACCAATCATTTTCTGTAAAAGGCCAGATAGTAAATATTTTAGGCTTTGAGGGCCATATGGTCTCTGTCACAGTATTAGACTCTGACAATAGCAGCTGTAGACAATGCTTAAGTGAGCATTGCTATGTTCCAATAAAAATTTATTTATAAACATTATATCTCAAATTTCTTGTGAATTTCCATGTGTCTCAAAATATACTTTTTTTTTTTAAATTTAAAATCAAAATTAAACATTTCAGAACTATTCTTAGCTCATGGAACACACAAAAAAAGGCAGAAAGCTGGATTTGTCTTTCAGGCCATATTTTGCCAGTTACTGATAGTTAAATAAAACCTCAATTAACTGCTTTTATCTATTTATTTGAATATGGCTTTATTCCCAAGATACTGTAAAAGACTTGAATAAGTTGATTTGTTAAATAATTGTTAAATAATAATTTGTTAAATAATTTATTTGAGTATAATTGTTTCTTCTTCTACCAAGGATTTAAAATTACAATACATAGATGTTAAACAAGGAATATAAGTTAGTTGGAGAAATATCAATTCTAAATTTTCTAACTAGATTTAAAATATTTCCCTACAGTTGTTGTTTTCCTAATCCTAAAAAGAACAGCACTCAACATCTTTGTCATGGGCTTAATCACCTTGCAACATATACTTTTCTGGCCTAAAGCAAAAAGTTCCAAGAATTTTTCTAACTTAATTGATTTGGTTATAAGATTGCTTTTTACTTTTTTTGGCTTTTGTTTTTTATACTGACAGTAACATGCCTGGCTGCAATGCAGGTCTAGAGCACCATCTAGAGATGAAACGTTAAAATTAACGCAAAAAAATAAGGACTAAGAATCAGTGTAATTGGAGGGTGACTTTGCAATTTACAGTTAGTTTGCAAATTATATTTTCAAATGATCAGCTCTAAGAAAGATACGCATTCTTAATTGAAAGCAAATATAGTTTAATGTTGATTCTCTTTATGACTTTTCCAAAAGTACATTGATTTGAACTGCTTCAAACTATAATTTGCATTCCATGCAAATAATTAAGATTATTGTGTATTTAATTATATTCATAAAACTTCTTATGTTGAGTAGAAACGTTAAAAATGTCTCCTAAATACCATGCATATAAACGTAAAAATACAGAGTAATCAAATTTGGCCTGAAGAGTCTCTTCCCTTAAAGCTCAAACCAATTTATTCATTATCTTCAGTGTGTATATTTATTCACTAACCCCATATATATATATATATTTTTTTACATAAAATTAGAAGGATTTTCTATGTTTATGAATTCAAACAGCACGTCTGTCTCTCAGTTTGTGGTAGATGATGAAAGGGTTGCAATCAGTTTGAGTTTAGTGTAATTTTCTTATTATATAAACATCTTGATCCATAATGATTCAGTAATATAGCTATTATTCTATTGAGTGAAGGAGCTGAGCATATTTTCTCAATTAAACAGCTAACAGACAAAATGAAAATTATAATTTAAAAATAATATTTATACTGTATCACACTATGGTGGGCCAGGCAAAATAATACCTCTCTAACTTTGACATTTCCAATTCAATGTTTCTTTGAAAAAGCATCTCTGTCCCACAAAATTGTTAAGGTACTAATAGGAAATTTTTAGCAACATAGGTGACAACATGAACTCAATCCCTTTTGCTACCAGTATACAGTGTATCTATTTTGCTTTAGTTACTGTAACTAATATTTTATATATTATGTCATTAATTCCCCAACTGGCCCCCAAGAAACCTTACACAGTAGAATGTAAATTTCTATCTCATACATGTGAAAATATGTTATTTAAGTTATTTAAATAACAGACATGTAATTGAAACCCAGATGTGTCTAAATTTGAAGCAAGTTCTCTTTTTTAATTTTTATTTTTTTATATCTTTATTGGAGTATAATTGCTTTACAATAGTGTGTTAGTTTCTGCTTTATAACAAAGTGAATCAGTTATACATATACATATGTTCCCATATCCCTTACCTCTTGCATCTCCCTCCCACCCACCCTCCTTATACCACCCCTCTAGGTGGTCACAAAGCACCAAACTGATCTCCCTGTGCTATGTGGCTGCTTCCCACTAGCTATCTATTTTACGTTTGGTAGTGTATATATGTCCATGACACTCTCTCACTTTGTCACAGCTTACCCTTCCTCCTCCTCAAATACTCAAGTCCATTGTCTAGTAGGTCTGTGTCTTTATTCCTGTCTTACCCCTAGGTTCCTCATGACATTTATTTTTTCTTAGATTCCATATATACGTGTTAGCATACAGTATTTGTCTTTCTCTTTCTGACTTACTTCATTCTGTATGACAGACTCTAGGTCCATGCACCTCACTACAAATAACTCAATTTCATTTCTTTTTATGGCTGAGTAATATTCCACTGTATATATGTGCCACATCTTCTTCACCCATTCATCTGATGATGGACACTTAGGTTGTTTCCATCTCCTGGCTCTTGTAAATAGAGCTGCAATGAACATTTTGGTACATGACTCTTTGAATTATGGTTTTCTCAGGGTATGTGCCCAGTAGTGGGATTGATGGGTCATATGGTTGTTTTTAAGGGACCTCCATACTGTTCTCCATAGTGGCTGTATCAATTCACATTCCCACCAGCAGTGCAAGAGTGTTCCCTTTTCTCCACACCCTCTCCAGCATTTATTGTTTCTAGATTTTTTGTGATGACCATTCTGACCAGTGTGAGATGATATCTCATTGTAGTTTTGATTTGCATTTCTCTAATGATTAATGATGTTGAGCATTCTTTCATGTGTTTGTTGGAAATCTGTATGTCTTCTTTGGAGAAATGTCTATTTAGGTCTTCTGCCCATTTTTGGATTGGGTTGTTTGTTTTTTGTTATTGAGCTGCATGAACTGCTTGTAAATTTTGGAGATTTATCCTTTGTCAGTTGCTTCATTTGCAAATATATTCTCCCATTCTCAGGGCTATCTTTTGGTCCTATTTATGGTTTCCTTTGCTGTGCAAAAGTTTTGAACTTTCATTAGGTCCCATTTGTTTATTTATGTTTCTATTTCCATTTCTCTAGGAGGTGGGTCAAACACAAACTTGCTGTGATTTATGTCATAGAGTGTTCTGCCTATGTTTTCCTCTGAGAGTTTGATAGTTTCTGGTCTTACATTTAGGTATTTAATACAGTTTGAGCTTATTTTTGTGTATGGTGTTAGCAAGAGATCTAATCTCATACTTTTACATGTACCTGTCCAGTTTTCCCAGCACCACTTATTGAGGAGGCTGTTCTTCTCCACTGTACATTCCTGCCCTCTTTATCAAAGATTAGGTGACAAAAACTGCATGCGTTTATCTCTGATCTCCCTATCCTGTCCATTATTCTATATTTCTGTTTTTGTGGCAGCACCATACTGTCTTGATTACTGTAGCTTTGTAGTATAGTCTGAAGTCAAGAAGCCTGATTCTTCCAGCTCCATTTTTTGTTCTCAAGATTGCTTTGGCTACTCGGGGTCTTCTGTGTTTCTATACAAATTGTGAAATTTTTTGTTCTAGTTCTGTAAAAAATGCCAGTGGTAGTTTGATAGGGATTGCTTTGAATCTGTAGATTGCTTTGGGTAGTAGAGTCATTTTCACAATGTTGATTCTTCCAATCCAAGAACATGGTATATCTCTCCATCTATTTGCATCATCTTTAATTTCTTTCATCAGTGTCTTATAATTTTCTGCATACACGTCTTTTTTCTCCTTAGGTGGGTTTATCCCTAGATATTTTATTCTTTTTGTTGCAGTGGTAAATGGGAGTGTTTTCTTGATTTCACTTTCAGATTTTTCATCATTAGTGTATAGGAATGACAATGATCTCTGTGCATTAATTTTGTATCCTGCTACTTTACCGAATTCATTGATTACTTCTAGGAGTTTTCTGGTAGCATCTTTAGGATTCTCTATGTATAGTATCATGTCATCTGCAAACAGTGACAGCTTTACTTCTTTTCTGATTTGGATTCCTTTTATTTCCTTTTTTCTGTGATTGCTGTGGCTAAAACTTCCAAAACTATGTAGAATAAGAATGGTGAGAGTGGGTAACCTTGTCTTGTTCTTGATCTTAGTGGAAATGCTTTCAGTTTTTCACCATTGAGGACGATGTTGGCTGTGGGTTTGTCATATATGGCCTTTATTATATTGAAGAAAGTTCCCTCTATGCCTACTTTCTGCTGGGTTTTTATCATAAATTGTTGTTGAATATTTTCGAAAGCTTTCTCTGCATCTACTGAGATGATCATATGGGTTTTCTCCTTCAATTTGTTAATATGGTGTATCACGTTGATTGATTTACGTACTTTGAAGAATACTTGCATTCCTGGAATAAACTCCATTTGACCATGGTGTGTGATCCTTTTAATGTGCTGTTGGATTCTGTTTGCTCGTATTTTGTTGAGGATATTTTCATCGATGTTCATCACTGTTATTGGCCTGTAGTTTTCATGCTTTGTGACATCTTTGTCTGGTTTTGGTATCAGGATGATGGTGGCTTCGTAGAATGAGTTTGGGAGTGTGCCTCCCTCTGATATGTTTTGGAAGAGTTTGAGAGGGATAGGTGTTAGCTCTTCTCCAAATGTTTGATGGAATTCGCCTGTGAAGCCATCTGGTCCTGTGCCTTTGTTTGTTGGAAGATTTTTAATCACAGCTTCAATTTAAATGCTTGTGATTGGTCTGTTCATATTTTCTATTTCTTCCTGATTCAGTCTTTGCAGGTTGTGCTTTTCTAAGAATTTGTCCATTTCTTCCAGGTTGTCCATTTTATTGGCATACAGTTGTTTGTAGTAATCTCTCATGATCTTTTTTATTACTGCAGTGTCAGTTGTTACTTCTCATTTTTCATTTCTAATTCTACTGATTTGAGTCTTCTCCCTTTTTTTCTTGATGAGTCTGGCTAATGGTTTATCAATTTTGTTTATCTTCTCAAAGAACCAGCTTTTAGTTTTAATGATCTTTGCTGTCATTTCCTTCATTTCTTTTTCATTTATTTCTGATCTGATCTTTATGATTTCTTTCCCTCTGCTAACTTTCGGTTTTTTAAAATTCTTTTTTCTCTAACTGCTTTAGGTGCAAGGTTAGGTTGTTTATTTGAGATGTTTCCTATTTCTTAAAGTAGGATTGTCTTGCTATAAACTTCCCTCTTTGAAAAGTTTTTGCTGCATCCCAAAGGATTTGGGTCATCGTGTCTCCATTGTATTTGTTTCTAGGTATTTTTAAATTTCCTCTTTGATTTCTTCGTTGATCACTTCATGATTAAGTAATGTATTGTTTAGCCTCCATGTGTTTGTATTTTTTACAGATCTTTTCCTGTAATTGATATCTAGTCTTATAGCGTTGTGGTCAGAAAAGATACTTGATACAATTTCAATTTTCTTAAATTTACCAAGACTTGATTTGTGACCCAAGATATGATCTATCCTGGAGAAGTTTTCATGAGAACTTGAGAAAAATGTGTAATCTGTTGTTTCTGGATAGAATGTCCTATAAATATCAATTAAGGCCATCTTGTTTAATGTATCATTTAAAGCTTGCATTCCCTTATTTTTTTTCATTTTTGGGTGATATGTCCATTGGTGAAAGCGGGGTGTTAAAGTCCCCTACTCTGAATGTGTTACTGTTGAATACCCTTTTTATGGCTGTTAGTATTTGCCTTATGTATTGTGGTGCTTCTTTGTTGGGTGCATAAATATTTACAATTGTTATATCTTCTTCTTGGATTGATCCCTTGATCATTATGTAGTGTCCTTCTTTGTCTCTTGTAATACTCTTTATTTTAAAGTCTATTTTGTCTGGTATGAGAATTGCTAATCCAGCTTTATTTTGTTTTCCATTTGCATAGAATATCTTTTTCCATCCCCTTACTTTCAGTCTGTATGTGTCTCTAGGTCTGAAGTGGGTCTCTTGTAGACAGCATATATATGGGTCTTGTTTTTGTATCCATTCAGCCAGTCTGTGTCTTCTGGTGAGAGTATTTAATCCATTTACATTTAAGGTGATTTTTGATATGTATGCTCCTATTCCCATTTTCTTAATTGTTTTTGGTTTGTTATTATAGGTCTTTTCCTTCTCTTGTGTTTCTTGCCTAGAGAAGATCCTTTAGCATTTGTTGTAAAGCTTCTTTGGTGGTGCTGAACTCTCTCAGGTTTTGCTTTTTTGTAAAGGTTTTAATTTCTCCATCAAATCTGAATGAGATCCTTGCTGGGTAGAGTAATCTTGGTTGTAGTTTTTATGCCTTCATCACTTTAAATATGTCCTGCCAGTCCCTTCTGGCTTGCATAGCTCTGCTGAAAGCTCAGCTGTTAGCCTTATGGGGATTTCCTTGTGTGTATTTGTTGTTTTTCCCTTGCTGCTTTTAATATATGTTCTTTGTATTTAATTTTTGACAGTTTGATTAATATGTGTCTTGGCGTGTTTCTCCTTGGATTTATCCTGTATGGAACTCTTTGTGCTTCCTGGACTTTATTAACTATTTCCTCTCCCATATTAGGGAAGTTTTCAACTATAATCTCTTCAAATATTTTCTCAGTCCCTTTCTTTTTCTCTTCTTCTTCTGGAACCCCTATAATTCTAATGTTGGTGCATTTAATGTTGTCTCAGAGGTCTTTGAGGCTGTCCTCAGTTCTTTTCATTCTTTTTTCTTTATTCTGCTCTGCAGTAGTTATTTTCACTATTTTATCTTCCAGGTCACTTATCCGTTCTTCTGCCTCAGTTATTCTGCTATTGATCCCTTATAGAGTATTTTTAATTTCATTTATTGTGTTGTTCATCATTGCTTGTTCCCTCTTTAGTTCTTCTATGTCATTGTTAAATGTTTCTTGTATTTTCTCTATTCTATTTCCAAGATTTTGGATCATCTTTATTCTGTATTCTTTTTCAGGTAGACTGCCTATTTCTTCTTCATTAGTTAGGTCTGGTGGGTTTTTATCTTGCTCCTTTATCTGCTGTGTGTTTTTCTGTCTTCTCATTTGGCTTATCTTTCTGTGTTTAGCATCTCCTTTTTGCAGGCTGCAGGTTTGTGGTTCCCATTGCTTTTGGTGTCTGTCGCCAGTGTCTAATGTTGGTTCAGTGTGTTGTGTAGGATTCCTGGTAGAGGGGACTATTGCCTGTGTTCTGGTGGATGAGACTGGGCTTGTCTTTCTGGTGGACAGGTCCATGTCTGGTGGTGTGTTTTGGGGTGTCTATGGACTTATTATGATTTTAGGCAGCCTCTCTGCTAATGGGTGGGGTTTTGTTCTTGTCTTGCTAGATGTTTGGCATAGTGTGTCCAGCACTGGAACTTGCTGGTCGTTGAGTGAAGTTGGGTGTTGGTGTTGAGATGGAGACCTCTGGGAGATTTTCTCCATTTGATATTATGTGTAGCTGGGAGGTCTCTTGTGGACCAGTGTCCTGAAGTTGTCTCTCCCACCTCAGAGGCACAGCACTGACTCCTGGCTGCAGCATCAAGAGCCTTTCATCCACATGGCTCTGAATAAAAGGGAGAAAAAGTAGAAAGAAAGAAAGAAAGAAAGAAAGAAAGAAAGAAAGAAAGAGGATAAAAGAAAATAAAATAAAGTAAGATAAAATAAAGTTATTTAAATAATAAATAGTTATTAAGAAGAAAAATTTGTTTTAAAAGTAAAAAAAAAAAAATGGATAGAACCTTTGGACAAATGGTGAAAGCAAAGCTATACAGGCAAAATCTCAAACAGAAGCATACACATACACACTCACAAAAAGAGGGAAAGGGGAAAAATAATAAATCTTGCCCTCAAAGTCCACCTCCTCAATTTGGGATGATTTGTTGTCTATTCAGGTATTCCACAGATGCAGGGTACATCAGGTTGATTGTGCAGATTTAATCCGCTGCTCTTGAGGCTGCTGGGAGAGATTTCGTTTCTCTTCTTTGTTCGCACAGCTACTGGGGATCAGCTTTGGATTTGGCCCCGCTTCTGTGTGTAGGTCACCAGAAGCTATCTTTTCTTCGCTCAGACAAGACGGTGTTAAAGGAGCAGCTCATTTGATGGCTCTGACTCACTGATGCCGGGGGGAGGGAGGGGCACAATGTGCAGTGAGCCTGCGCCCGCAGAGCCTGGCAGAACACTGCGCCAACCTGAGGTGTGTCATGCGTTCTCCCAGGGAAGTTGTTCCTGGATCTTGGGACCCTGGCAGTGGCGAGCTGTACAGCCTCCTCGGGAGGGAGGTGTGGATAGTGACCTGTGCTTGCACACAGGTTTCTAGGTGGCAGCAGCAGCAGCCTTAGTGTCTCATGCCCGTCTCTGGGGACCATGCTGTTAGCCTCGGCTTGCGCCCATCTCTGGAGCTCTTTTAAGCAGCGCTTTTATTACCCTCTCCTCCTGCATCAGGGAACAAAGAGGGAAGAAATAGTTTTTTGCCTCTTTGGCAGGTCCAGTCTTTTCCCTGGACTCCCTCCTGGCTAGCCACGAGGCACTAACCCCCTGCAGTCTGTGTTCACACTGCCAACCCCAGTGCTCTCCCTGTGCTCCAACCGAAGCCTGAGAGCCTCAGCTCCCAGCCCCGCCCACCCCATCGGGTGAGCAGACAAGCCTCTCCCACTGGTGAATGCTGGTTGGCACCGAACCTTTGTAAGGGAATCTCTCCGCTTTTCCCTCTGCACCCCTGTTGCTGTGCTCTCCTCTGTGGCTCCACAGCTTCCCCCCTCCACCACCCACAGTCTCCACCTGTGAAATGGCTGCCTAATGTGTGGAATCCTTTCCTTCTTCACAGCTCCCTCCCACTGGTGCAGGTCCCGTCCCTATTCTTTTGTCTCTGTTTATTCTTTTTTCTTTTGCCCTACCCACATACATGGAGAGTTTCTTGCCTTTGGGGTGGTCTGAGATCTTCTGCCAGCGTTCAGTAGGTGTTCTGTAGGAGTTGTTCCACGTGTAGATGTATTTCTGAAGTACCTGTGGGGAGGAAGGTGATCTCCGCGTCTTACTCTTCCGCCATCTTCCAAGTGAGTCTGAAGCAAGTTCTCTTGCCATTTTCATTTCTGGCTCTGTGGGGTAAGATCAGAGTCCTATTGAATGCATAGAAAATAAGCTGACTCTAGGAGATTCACCACAAAAATTGGGAGTCAGATTTCTATGGATGAAAGCCCAGGAGATTCTTACCATCAGCAAAATAAGCTTAGTTGCTAAAGCTTTCTAAAACATACATTACTCTTCCATAAATTGGGGTTTAGCAATTATACATCAGTCATGTATTTTTTAATAATAGTAGGAAAAAATATGTAAAATATTTAGTATAATGCCTGGTACTGGAACAATATTAAAATAATTTGATCTACTACTCTGGCAAATGAAGTAGAGCAGGGGTGACTTAATTATCTGTGTGCAGTAATCCAGGGCTAGCATTGGTGAACATGATTTATTTGATTTCATGATAGTTGATTTTAAAAAGAGGGAAATAATTAATTCAGAGAAGGAAGAGACTGTTGAGATTATTTATTCCTGCCATTGGAAAAGATAAACTGACATCTAAAGTGAAGAGGAAACTTCTAAAAATCTTTGCAACTATCTGGATGTTTCTAATTTGAAAAACCACCAAGTTTTCTTCATCTTCACCATGCTCTTCTTCTTAACTTAAAAGTTTTAGTGTAAACACAGACAAAAATATATATTTTTTAAAGTCCAGAATAAATTTTTCACTTGTTTTCATATCAAAAATGTACTATAAGTATGTTATCCCTTGAAAACTTTTAATATCTGACCCAGGGGTGAGGTATGGCCAATATGGTGGAGTAGGAAGACTCTGTGATCAACTTATTCATGGGCACACCAAAATTACAACTATTTACAGAGCAACTGTGTATGAAAACAAGATGAGACTGGCAGAAAATATTTTCCAAAACTAAAGTTATAAAGAAGGAACTACAAGATGGGTAGGAAGGGCAAATATGAGGTATATTCAAGACCCAATGCCCCAGGGTGGAAACCCACAAATAAGAAGATAATTATAATTGCAAAGGTTCTCCCCAAGGAGCACATGGTCCAAACAAACATTGGGCTTCCCAGCCTGGATGTCCTGCACTGGCATGATAAGCCCAGAACATCCAGCTTTGAAGGACAGAGGGCTTTGTAGATAGGCAAGTTCAAGGCTTTAGGAAACAGACTTCACTATGAAAGGACACTGACAAAATCTCACAAGATCTTAGCACAGAGGCAGTAATTTGAAATAAGCCTAGTCATACCCACTTACTGATCAAGGAGAGCCTCCTAGATAGGCAGGAGGCAACTGGGATTCAAAAGGTACTTAAACACCAGTGGTAGCCATTTTGCATTCCTCCTTCTTGACTATTAGTCCCAAGAGCTTACTGGACCACCAGTGGACAAGAACCAGCCCAGGTCCCCCAGGCTGCAGAGCCTGCCATGCTGGGACAAGACCCAACATACCAGCAAGTCATCAGGCACAGCAAAAGACAGGGACTGGCAGACAGCTGGGCCAGAAGCCAGCCCTGCCTGCCAGCATGCCCACTGTACTCAGCCCTGTCATAACATAAAGGCCCACGTAGACCACAAAGAGGGTATATAGCTCAGGTGACCAGAGGGAGTAAGCTTCTGCACCCTATAGGACATTTCCTACATAGTGCCATTTCTCCAAGATTGGGAAACATAGCCAACAAACCTAATACATACAAATAAAAGCAGAGGATTAGGTAACATGAGGAGATGGAGGAATATGTACCAAATAAAGAATAAGATAAAACCCCAGAAGATGTGTCATGGAGATAAGCAATCTAATGAATAAAGAGTTCAAGGTAATGATCATAAGGATGCTCAATGAACTCAGGAGAAGAATGGAGGAACACAGTGAAGATTTTAACAAAGAGTTAGAAAATATAAAGATGAATCAAACAGAAATGAAGAATATAATAATTGAAATAAAAAATACATTATAAGAAATCAACAGTAGATTAGATGATACAGACAAATGGACCAACAAATTGGAACA